>NW_009934011.1:0-142879 GCF_000696875.1 Nestor notabilis | reverse complement strand
CAGCAGGATGCTGGAGCTGGGGACAGGCAGGTGGGGGGACAGGGACTAGTGCTGGGCATGGCCAGGAATGCAGGGAAGGGCTGTTCATAGATCTACAGACGCTTGAATTAATTGGCTGCTGTTTACTGCTTGGGTTTATTGCTCAGCTTTTAATTAACTGTTTCCGGATTTAATCTCACAAATGTTCTACCTTCTTCCTTGTTTAATCCAGCAGTCTAATGGCGAGCTTATTTATGCAGATCAATACTGTTTACAAACATGAAAGCCGCCTGTCGGTTTTTGAACTTTAGATGTGATGACATTGGTTATCAATAGCTGAAGCAGCCCCAGCAGGTGGCATGTCAATATGCAGCCAGTCAATATTCATAGAGCAGCCAAGATTAAAACTTAGGAGTAGGAGGGAGCTGCTTAAACTCCTCATCATATTCATATATGTGGAGGATATAGCCCACTCCCGCCCCTGCTTTCTTTAATTTAGTTGCAGCCACCTGAATGGAGCTCTAATGAGAGTAATCAGGTTATTCAAGAACACCCATGCTTGTCAGGAGAATGCCTGTTCCCACAATCTGCTCTGGACTTTCCCTCAGCCCGCTCACCTGCAAAAGTGTTTCCCTCTATTGAAATATTTGAAGTAGCAACAAGGGATACCTGGCTTGCTCTCTGCACCTGGCTTACCATTGATTTAAATTGCAATTACTGAAGGTATTAGGTTGTTTTCACAGAATCATAGAATCATAGAATAGTTCCACTTACTCTATTGACTTCAGTAGGGATGGAAGGATCATTCAGAAAATGCTTCCTTGAAAACAAAGTATGAAAACCCAGTTGCTGGCAGTTTTTAGTGAGGGGATGAATGGAGAGTAGCACTTAATACGAGCTCTGCAGCCTTGTTTCTCCTTGGACCTACTCTTCTGCTTGTATCTGGGCAGCTGTTGGCGTAACTGTAAAGAGAGAAAAGTGTATTTTCCACCTGAGTTGCACAGGTATGAATTACACTGGGTCTCAGTCCTTCAGGGACTGACACGTGCTTATCTTATTGCTCTAGATGTAGTCTCTGTTGAAGTCAGTGGCCCAGTTTTTAACACACTGAGTTGATCACCGGCAAATCTCTGAAAGAGCGGAAGGTGAGTCAGTCACTAGTGAGGCCTAGTGGGAGCTTCTCTTGGGAAGAATTATAGGTATAAATGTGGAACAGAGAGCCTCAGCCTGATTTTTTACGATAAAACCTTGACCTACCAAGGCAAATGAGATCAGGCTTGCCTGTGCCTACTATTTATCTGTGGAGTGCTCCCATCATCAGCTGCATGCAGGGACCAAGCCCCTGCTGTGCTGGGAATGGTACAAGCATAGCTAATTGTATGTTTGCTACAAACACGGCTCTTACACAGTTGTTACACCTTCCATAAATGCATTTCTAATAATCAGCAGACAATAGTATGGGCAAGCCAGAAGCATCACACAAAGCATAAGAATAAATTGCATTTAATTACAAGGAGAATCTAATTAAGCCTGATTTTCTTAGACCAGTAATAGACTGGGACTAACTTCATACACATTAATAGAGTTGTAACACATGTGACCCATGGTATAATGACAATGACTACTCAGGGGTGGATTGTCAGATTGATGCACGGCATGGCACTAACTCCATTCCTTAATTTCAAAGATGCAGAGTAGATCATTTCTATGCAGAGCATTAGGGCTCCAATCCTCTCTTTACCTTTGTGCCTTAGCTTTGTATTTTTGGTTATTGGCAGCATTTGTTGACTTTTTCCAATCTGTTTGTTCTAACACTCATTGTTGACCATGTAGCCAGGAACAAGCCTCTTGGGGCAACAGCCAGAGTGTTTGCCTTGGGGTCCCATGGCCTCTGTGGATTGAACACCCTCCGTAGCCTCACAGGGGGGTATTTTTTTCTCTGGGTTCAGAGTGAATTTGGTGATGTTTCAATTTTGACTCTTCACAAATGATTCACAAAAGAGGGAAAATAAAACATCAGGAGAGGAAAAAATTAGGGACATCATGGGAATGCCAGACCAGCATAAGGCTCTCCAAAACCAAGCTGGATTTCAAAGTGACGCACCCCTGTATACAGGCAGGCTGGCTAGAAGCTGCTGATCTGTTCTTTAGCAACTTGTGGCACACCGCAGCCTTTGTAAGACTGGCAAAGTGGGAGCAGTTAATCAGTTCTGCTTTATTCTTCCTAGCCACAGACCCTTGCCTGCAAAGCGCAGCACCTTCTTTAATAGTGACATCTTGAGCGCCTTTCAGAGTCTGCTTGAAAGCAAATATAGGCCTTTTAATAGGTTATTTTAATGCATTAAACTATGGAGAGGAGGAAGAGAAGGGGGAAAAAAATCCCTGGCACATACATCTCTGCAAAAGTTTCAGAGTCTGGAAGAATCTGATCCAGAAACAAAAGCCCTTTGAATCTCTCCCCTTCTCTGCTCCCCCAAGCCTGGCCCCCCCTCCCCTTCCTTCCTCCACTTCTCCCTCCTCCCGCTGAGCAGTAACAGTGCCAACTTATCAGATACTTTTAGCTGCCAGCTTCCCAGATACTTTCCTTTGAATGTGACCTGGCAGCAGCTCGCTGCAACTTTTGAACTGCTATATATGTCATATGCTAAGAAGAAGAAGCAGCTGAAGTATAATGACTACTGGAATACACGATTCAAGACAAAGTCGAAATGCTTTCAGTGGGGAGCGCGAGGCAATTTATTTTAACTCGTAAGGCAACTTTGCCATCCAAAGGGAAAGGGGGGTGGGGAAGCAAGCAGGATAATCGTCGTTTTTTATCTTCACCTGAGGGCTGCAAGTCCATTGCCAGCATCCACAAATTGCCCCTCCTGACAGCCCTGAGGTACCCATAAGAGTTTGAGGTGAGGAGAGAAAGGGGGAGCAAGGGGATGTGCCTGGCTGGAAGGGAGGCACCCTGGGGACACCATGTGTCCCTTGCCCAGGGGAGAAAAGGGAAACTGAGGCAAACTGGCTCATGCTGCTGCAACTAGTTCACAGCAGAAATAACACCAGGGATCAGCTCCTGGACTTTCCACTTTTTGGGGTGTCAATGGGATCCTTCTGTTACATGAAGGAAGAAAAATTCCCAACAATCCAAAATACACTTGGAAGCAAGCAAGTGGGTAAGCCTTCCATGTCAGTGCTGGTTCAGGAAGAGGCTATTAGAGGAGCGATGGCCATTCAATGTTAATTGGACCTTTTTTCCTTTCCTTTGGAAATGGATGGATTCTGACAGGCTGTTTTAAAATTGCACAAACCAGTTCCAGAGGGAAGCATCTAATTAAAAATAAAAAAGCCAAACCTCATCAACAAAAATACCCCAATTTCATTCAGAACAAATACCTTTGGTTTTTGAAGCAAAATAGATTTTCTTCTAGGAATAGATTTTCCTTCTAGGAAAATGAACGCAGAAGTTTACAGTGCTGAGACACGGTGCAAAGTGCCATGGTCTATGAAAAAGATGATTCAAGTGATTGGTGTTTGTTTTTCAACTTCTGCCTGGAAGGAAAGTTTGAATTCCCAAGCTTTTTGTTTCAGGACAGAGTGGATGCAGTTTTCACAGTCTGTGGGGTATTCTGCACAGTGGAAGAGCTGGTTCTCGAACAGCTCTAGATCTAACACATTTAATTGCTGCAATGCCAGAGATCTTTCTGCATGTAGCTGCCAGTTGAAGCTGTTATTAAAGAAGGAGTGAGAATGCTGAGACTAGAGGAAGGTGGTTCAAGATGTTCCCTCCAGCTCCCAGGTTGCATTGCTCCCTACAGTAGTGCTCCCTGTGCCTCTGCCTACCCCTCCCCAAAACAGGTAGACTAGTAATTATTTGTTATAAAGTTTATTAGTGTCTTTGGCACATTTCAGCAGACGCAGATTAAGACCACCTTGGCCCCAAGGAGTTTGCTGGTACACTGCCACCCTCACCGGGGCTTGGCAGGAGACTTAATACAATAATTTCACAAAGCGCTTTGAGATCAGGGGATGAAAGCTGCTACAGAAGTGCAAAATATAATGATTAATTGCCTTTTCTTGGTGGGAAGTTGCTATCATCTCTTCACTTTCTATGACTGGCAAACCGGAGGGAGTATTTAACTTTTAAAAAAACCCAACGTCTTTACAAAGTAACAAATTAAGATGCAAATCTGGAGGGGTTTTTTCCCCCCTCTTCTGTTTTTTTTTCCCCATCTCTCTCTTCCTCTCTCCCTCCCCCCTTCCTCTTTATTTTTTTTCTTTTTGCTAATTGGCAGAAAATTAATGACTGTGTTTCTGACTGAGCAGATGCTCCCGTCAAAAAAGGCAGATTTGGAGTTTCTCTAACCCTCCTTTTAAAAACACATCAAGAAGGCAGTAGCATGTGGCAGGTCAGAAATTAAGCGAAGGTAACTGTACAGATTGTAAAGAACACAAAGGAGGTTTTGTGTGTGTGTGTGAGTGAGTGAGTGGGGGGGTGCTATTTTTCCCCCCATCTCTCCCTTTTGTTTTAACTTCCTTGCACTGGATTTTATGGGGGTTTGGGGGGTTTTGTTTCTTTTTGTGTCATTTTGGTGTTTTTTCTCTTTTTAAACCCGTATTCCACCGCAGCTCACAATTAGCAGCCAGGCCTCTGGGACCTAATTAACCAATTCAATTAACAAAAAAAGCATACAAGTCACCCTGACATTTGTCAGCCATTAGGAGGGATGTCAGGCTGGCAGGTTCTACCGACACATTAATGATGATTAGCTCATTTGCAGCTCACTTTTACCCCAGGTGTCCACCTGGAGAGACTGGCACGAAACACTCAGCAGACAGGGAGAGGGGCTGGGGCTGGGAAGAGCTTTACTGCAACTGTGGTGACCCTCAAAGGGAGTTTTGACCTTTTATTGAACGTATAATCAATAAGTTTTTTGCCTCAGTTAAGAGAAGCTGCTGTCCCCTCATCTGGCTCCCGCGCCAGCTAACCTTCAGAGGAGCGCTCGCCCAAAGAGCTGGGGGACCAGTGCTTGCCCCAGGGGCTGAAAACCCTTGTTTTTCAACTCCTTCAGTAGGAGAGAGGCCTTTAGAAACATTTTCCTTGTCGATAACACTGTTTGCTTGCTTACCACAGCAGGGCTCCTTCACTTGGCTGGGGCTCTTTCTTAGTTCAAGCTAAGCTCTTTGTTCTCAGAATTGATTAACTACAGTACTCTATATAATATAGGCAGATATTTATATAGACATCGCTTCCGTTCCTGCCTCTGATCTCCCTTAATTTAACTCCATTTCCCCAGCAGCTCTGATTTAATAATAAGTGGCTGATTGTTACGGAAATGAAACCAAGAGAAACACTGGCAAAGAGCACTTCCAGGATGGAGGGGTGTTTGACCCTTTGGGGGTTTTACCTTTTTTTCCAGCACCTGAGACCAACTTTCCTTTCCTGCTTGGGTGGCTGACTCCAGGACACCCGATATCAACAGGGGCTCTTGCTGTCCAGAGCATAGACAGATTTGGCTCCTTTCAATGGCACTGCCCAGAAGGAATCCCTTAGGCTTGGTGAAGCAAAGGCATCACTGTGGTTTGCTCCTGGGGAGGGCATTCATGGGGCTGGCCAAAACTCATGGGCAGCCCCCTTGCCCCATGGATGAAGTGAGGGTATTTTGGGTGAGCGAAGCAAGGTACAGTGATGGAGACACACCTTCAACATGATGCAGGAGTCAGTCCCTACTATGCTGGACCCATAAGGATGCTGCCAGCACCCTGCTTCACCCTGCCTTCACCATTGGCCTCCACACCAGGAAGCCCTGTCCCAGCTGGGTGCTCATGGTGTTGTGTGACATAAAATGGCAATAAACAACATGCACAGGAATCAACAGGAGCCTCTGCAGGGGTATTAGCAGATCTCTTCTCATTTGGACCCATCTGACCACACTTCTCCAGGAGGCCAGAGCATATCAGTTTCCTTCTTGTTGCCTCTTATTGTTGTCCATCGCACCATTTGCCAGCCACGGCCAACAGCAAACCGTGAACAGCTGCCAAGGAATGGATTTTTGCCTTGATTTTGGCAATTTGTGAGTTTCCTGCCCGGAGGGTGAACTCTCTGCATCCAGAGGCAGTGATGGCGAAGTGCAAATCCCAGGCGCACCATCTCTTAGCAGGGGAGAAAGCCTAGCGAGCAGTTCAAAGGCAATCAGGTGCTTTCCTTAATTTCAATTAAATCCTAACTGCGCCTTCGCATTGACTAATCACTGAGGGGCTGATTCAGCTCCTTCTGCAAAACAGGACCTGTATCAATAGCCAGAGCCAAACACTCCTTCCTGGAAATCTGCGGCGCACAATAGTAAATACAGAGAACCGGGACTATTCATGTATTAACAATGCAGCTGCAGCGGCCCTTTATTGTCACATACATTGTTAAACCCACAAAGAGCAACTGGTAGGTTAAATCTATTTTAGCTGGGAAAGCTTGACAAAAATCCTTGCCACCAAGCATTTGATACTGATCACAGTGTCACATCAGGGAACAGCAAGCTCAAAAGAACGAGTCATTTTTTTCATTTCTGAACTTTAGAGGCAACGGCCTCTCCTCTTCGCTGGCTCCCCAGGTCTTAGTCCTCTTAGTAGGAGGTGGGCTTTTTTTCCTCTCATTTTTCTCCTTCGTGACACTCAATGAGAGCAAATTCGGGGGGGGGGCAACACAAGGGGGAGGGGGAAAAAAAAGCAGGAAACATACAATGCTGTATTGAGGCAACACAGGTGGATGGGGAATGCGAACACAAGCTTCTTTCTCGAGGGAAATCAAATCCAAAGCTTGGGGATGGCAGCAAAGGGTGTGGCTTATGAGGCAGCAGGACAGCTCAGTGGCAAATGATCACGGCATAAATTGGCTGTCCTCTCATATGGAAACATCCAACCCAGAGCATCTCTCTGAAATACCTTGGAATTAACACTAAAGGCTGAGCTCAAATGGATTTGGCCAAGTTATAAACATTGCTGTAACCTATTTATTTTTCCTAGGAGTTTTCTGTGCAATAGGACCAGGTATTTTTCCCAGCAGCATATTTCCATCTGCAGTGATGCTAATTTTCATGGCTTCACAGGCAGACTCCACAAAGGTCTCTGTTAAAAAAAAAACACCACTTGGGCCTTAAGAGAGACAAATCTCCCATAAAGAAGAAAAGGAAAGATTCTTATACAGCAGCGTTTGTCCCCATTGGAGGGATCACTGAATACTGCCAGGAAGGTCTGGTGGGACAAGGGGACATAAATACTACATCCACCCAGTCTATCAGTTGCCTAGTAGGATATTATTAATCTTATTTAGATGATGGCAATGAGTGACACCCTAAAAGGGTAATTTAAAGCTTCCAAAGTAGGATCCCATATGGATTTTATAAGCCATACATTGGTTTTATAGCAACCTTGAAGATAGCTCTGGAAATGTAGATCCTTTCATGTTAAGGTACTCTTAAATTTTACAAGTGGGCTTTCTTATTAGTAGGAATGATGAGTCACTGGGAGAATAATGTTCAGGGCCCTCAGCACAAGGCTTCACCATTTTCTATAACCCCCATGCCCAAGAACAGCAGGGTCAGCAGTGGATAGGAAATTACATATTCTTTATTTGCTGTGAAGAACAGATGACATTGGGTCCCTACAAATCCTTCTGTGTATACATGGGTGAAGAGGGGTCTGGATTATCGTCTTTGGATGTAAAAGGACCTTAGGAAATACCAATAGGCAGGATATTGAACTACACACCAGAGGTCATCGTGGCTGGCATGACGTGCAGGGAAACCTGGGATTAATGAATTTACAAGCTAAAAGAAACTTCTCATCTCCTAGCACTGAAAAAGGATTTTTCAAGGGAAAAAAAAAAGGCAATGTCTGCTTCAAAATCAGGGCCACATTAACCCTAATGCATTAGCCCCAAGACCTGCCCAAGCACCATCTTGTTAGATAGTATTATACTATATTAGCAGTTTCAGCTGCTTCCTTTCCCATCTGCACCATACCTGCTCATTGCATCACACCAGATAGGAGCCAGTCAGGTGCCAAAGAAGTGTCCCTCTGTCTGTCACACTGCCAGCATGGGGAGGCTGTGACAAGAGCGTGGTCTGTCTCTGAGTCTCTAGGATCCTCCAAAAGGTCAATCCTGTAACACAAGTCAGACCACACACAGAAGGACAAAGTTCTCTGCTGCTTTGCCACATTTCCTCCTCTCGGTTCACCCTGCTGCATTTATGCTCTGAGGGACTTCCATGCCAACATCAAGCTCCAAATAAGCATCACCCACCTCAGGTCAAGTGCCAGGTGCTTTAGAATTACCCCAAGGGGAATCAGAGGCTGTGCCTTGATCCTGCTGCTAGAGGCTGAAACTCAGACATGGTCCCTGCACCGAGTTCCTTATGGTATCACCACTTTCCTGTGAACCTTGTGGCTGAACTTTGTGGATTATTTCTATGCCATTGCAAGTCAGGCAGACAGTGCGGAGAGGCTGTTTGCTCAGCCATAGCAGGAGTATCTGAAAACACTGACACCTTGTGACAGTTCGGAGTGAGATGACAACAAAAAAGAGCTGGAGAGTCTAGAGGGTGTCCATGCCTCTTGAAGGACTGGAGCTTTAAGGACTAGAAGCTTTTACATCTTACAGCCGTTTTTCACATGCCTTCTGCCCCACTGCCCTTTGTGGACCCTGCTGCTGCTAGTGTGAGCAGGTCCACACGGCCATTTAAGCACATTTAAGCCCTGAGTTTCTGCCCATCTTGCTGCCTGTCCATACTGTTACTCTTCAAATGCACGGGGAGAGCAGTAGCCTTGTGCAACTAAAACATCTTTGTGACGCAGAAAACTGATTTAGAGTCTTTAACACCACTGGTGCAGGAAACATCTGGCTGCCACTGAAGTGACTACTTACCACCAGTGCTGTGGGAAATGGGCAGCACTGTGGTGGGGGGTTCTGCATTCTCACCCATCACAGCTCAAAGGGCTGATGGAGCAGCCACCCTCCAAACTGCTACAGGAGGGAAAGGTGCTGTCAGGAGAAGCCACACAAAGTCCCTGCTGTCAGCATCTCCAAGTGTTCATCTTGAGTTCATTGCTTTTTGTTGGCAATGGAATTCTGGGTGTTTATTTAGAAAACAATAGGATTTTTAAGCCACTGTTGCACAAAACGAGGTGGCCCTTTCTCCCCCATCTGGCTTTTCCTTTCACATGGGAGAAGATCAGTCTCAGTACTTCTGGGAACTGCCAGCCCCAAAAGTTTAAATTCCAGAACCGGGGGATTTGCTTTAGAATTGTAAGATGAAAAAGGAAATGGAGGTGTTTATTTACTCAGCTATTTGCTTAGGTGTGCTGAAGAGTGAGTATTGTATGTTCAAATTTTACTGGCAACCACCATGAGTGATTGTTATTATTTTGAAAAGAAATGCTGAGATTTTCATCTATTCATATGACTCACAGAATTGGCAATTTAAGGAAAATTATCCAAAACCCAAGATAAAGCTGTGAAACCTGGTATTTTGGGGATTGAATTTGAAAGCTGCTTCTTAGCTTAGCTACACAGTAGAAAAGCAAGAAAAATAATATTTCTATAAGACATTAATTATTCTCCACTTAGCAGCTATATGAATGTCATTAAAAATAGGAATCTTACCTAATTAGTTCTATTCCTCTTCGTTTGCAGGAATATGTCATAAGGAGCATCAAATAAAGAGATGCTGAAAATGATGAGAAACAATGTAAAAGACTTGCTGTGAAAACCTAAAATAAAAAAATTGTTATATTTTGAAAAGAAATAGCTGTGTGCTGGTTAAGAAACCAGTCAGCACATTCCGAGTGCTTTTATTAAAGAGAAACCAGACTGTTTTCAAATTTCTTTCTTTGAAAGAACCCGAGGTGTTATGAATACTCTGCTAAGCAGAGTCCAGGTAAGGCTGATGAACTGCTTTAACCAGCTTCTGTTTCCAAAATTAAAGTTCTGTGGGCAGAAGAGGTCGTCAGGGTGGCTTGCTTTTTCCTTATTGAAGTCGTGTTTGGGCTTCACAGATTTTAAAGCCAGAAGGGACTATTATGATTCCCTTGCCTGACCTCCTGCATAACACAGACTGCAGAACCTCACCCAATAATTTTCGCATCAAACCCATAACTTCTGTTTGATCTGGAGCATATCTTTTACATCAAGACTGGATATCTTCTTAAAGACTTCAAAAGTGATGGGGAATCTACCAAGCTCCTAGATAAGATAGTTTGAATTTGTCTAACTTCGGCTTTCAATCACTGGATCTCATTATGCCTTTTTCTGCTAGATTAAAGACCCTTCTTCCATCAGAAATCTCTTCCCCATGTAGGTACTTGAAGACCTTGAGAGGGTGATAAGAGAGGATGATATTTCTTGAATGGTTGAAGAGAATGTGTCATCTTAACAAAGATAAAACTTATCCATGGGTATTCTTTATTTTCCCCCCAGTTTAAAGCCTGTAAAAGGTGAAACCAGTAGACTACTCCGGTGAGTAAATATTACTCCCAAGAATAAGGGCTATGCCATCAGGCTCCACCTCATTCTTTGTAGGGTATAATACTGTGGTTTTGAAAAAGCCTGTCAATTAAATTTGACTTCATTTCGCCAGGTAGCAACATTATAGAGTAGGATGCACCATCTGCCCACATGATCAGACATTGTGCTTTTAACAAGCATTTACAGTTCTAATCCACTCAGGAATGATTCATTTAGTAATTTTTTATCCCTTCCTTTCTAAACACAAATACAAGAATAGCTTCACCTCAGGCTACGTCTGTTTTAGAAATGTTTACTACAGCCCCAGCAAAAACAGTCTATTTTTTTGTGTGTGAATCTACATGAAGGGCTAATTTTTGCTGTAGGCTAATTGTGGAATTACATAGACATTACTCAAAAAAAACCACCCACAACAAAATGAAGCACCTCCATTCCCAAACAACCTCTTTCTAAACCAGTCCTATTGTTGGAAAATGGAGGGGGAAAATGAAGCAGAAGAAGTATTTGCATGAAGGTCAGTGTCTCCTACTTCTCTTCATGGAAGCCTTTTTTTCCCCTCTCTTTGGCCTACTGACAAGAAGCTGCAGTGACTATTTCACCAAGGAGTTTGCAGGAACACTACACTGCATGTCGTTTACCCAAGGTGAGTATTGCCATAAAGTGTATTTAGCTGGCGTTCCCCATATCTTTGTGTGGAAAACCAAAGGAGATTAATAATGAGTAGTGCTAAGCTGTGTGCTTCTGGGATTCACATTACAAACTCTGCCGTGCATCCTCTCTAATGGGATGTAACATTCACTTCTACACACACCAACTGACTTAAAATGCATGGAAACATTACTCTGTTAAACACTGAAGTCACTGACTTTTCTTGATTTGTCCTTCTCATTTTCAGCTGTGTGCACTGCTATCCTTTTCCTCCTCCTTTTTATCTCAGTGGAATCATGTTTGCATTGACTATTAAGGAGCACACATGGACTCATCTCTGCCATGCACCTAGAAATCTACATTTGTGCCCCTGAATAGATGGGTGCACCACTTGCAGTGGCAGTCACTAATACCAGACTGCAAAAGCTCTGACCACCCTTTGTTGCTGCCTGGGAAATGCTGCTGGTGATGGTGCCATGTTCTCCCCTTCCCTAGCAGGGTGCAAAAGCGGAGAGACTGAAAACAATGGTTATGGTCCACTGGGCATCCTGGCCACAGCTGGAGGCTCCGAGGTTCATATCTAGTGCTCTATCTTTCCAAAGGGAATGACAAACTGCATGTTAGAGATGGCTTTAAGATTAAGGAAAAACTGGGGGGCTTGGGAGTTTTTATGTTGTTAGATAATTAAAACTTGACAACTAATGGTGGTGACAAGCCCCACTGTGGGGCTGTGTAGGATCAAATCCTCAAAACAGAAGATGAGTATGACACAAGAATGAGCCTTGTTCAGAATAATTCCTTTCTTATGGGTGAAAATTCTATCTTTTCTTAACATCATGTTTCACTTCTTTTCATTGTGTGAGTATTAGGAATAAGGATGGAAATAGCTAATGGTATTTTTGGCCCAGCTTAGTGATGTTTTGGATAAAGATCAAATTCTGGATGTTTCAGCAGAACTGGCTTTATCAACACTATGAGGTGCTCCAACCACTCCTGTGGGTTTAGCCACAGGTTCATTGGCCAGTGGAGGTCTGGCTTTCAGCCAGTGTCATCCAAGGAACTGAAAGGATCTGAAGAAGCTGGGAGGGTTACGTGCATACAGACAGGTCTGCTTCATTAAAGCAGGCACGGCACACAGTTTACCTTTCAGAGCCAGCATCTGCCAATACAAACTAAACTTTCCAGTGTTCAGCTGGGAATTAGCCCACAGGACCCAGCTTCAAAAGCCCTGCTGGATCAGGAGCTAAATGAGCCCTAGCTCAGCCCTAGACTGCAGGCATGGAGCAGAAGGGGCTGTTTGCTTCTGAACACACTGCACAACCCTGCCTTCTCCATGCTGGCTGGCCACATTGTACTGTACTCCAGTCAGAAGTATGTTTGAACAACTCCTTAGCCTGATTAAACACCACTGTCTTTGGTCATACGCAGGGTCTATTAAGCAAGAAATATTAAACCAACATTGGGTAAATAAATTTTTTTAAGCAAAGGCTCTTGTAAAGGCCAATTATCTTCCCAAGAGGTTGCATCAGCTCCCCATGGATTCTGCAATCTGCCTCCTCACATGCAGGTGATGGCTAATGCTGCTTAAAGACATGAAAAACCTATCTGAAAACAGATTTCTTTATCCACCTGCCAGAGGGTGCTTTTTTAATCTGTTTGTGTAAGTATGAGTTCTCTTCTTCTCTTTTTACAAAGAGAAGATTTGCCATAGACCCTCACTCCAAATGACAGAGCGCACCTATAGGGGCACAGGGTATATGCACAACGTCTCCTTACATTGCCTCCACAGTAGCTACTTCTTTACAGGATGAAAAACATCGATTTCCATTGGAAAGTAAAAGCAGCCAGTGTAGTTTTCTTCTCTTTATGCTCTGTAATATCCCAGTCCCTACATTATAAATCTTCACAGATCTAGGAGTCCTTGCGTCATATAACAACCACCCAAAACTTAACATGTTATTCTGTGTAGATGACACCCATATCTTTATAACAAATGAGAGATCACCAGATGTTGCCTCTACCGGATGATGCTTTGGTAGCTACCAGGAATCTGCATGACCTTCCATCATTAAAAACACTGAATTGGAACCAGACTTAATGGTGGCATTAGGACAGACCAATACACTACATTAAAGAGCAGGCAGTATTCACGTCATCCTCTAATCAAGCTTTTCTACAAATTAGGCCATCCCACATGTTTCCAATTCCTCATCTGGTCTCTTCTGTGTTATTTACTAAGTTGTTTCTCCACCAGTGGTTATGGAAAGAGCATTCTCCAAGGTGACAGAGGTGCATAGACAACAGAGAGAAGCCTGGAACCTGAAAATTAGATGAAAAACCCTATGCCCGTGAAGGGGCCACTTTTCTCTCCACTAGGCTAGCAGAACTTCTGTTTGGCAATGAAATGGAAAACGAAAAGGTTTCAGCCAAAATTTAAAATAATTTGTAACAAAAGTGTGATTTCTCTTGGGAACTATATTTAAGGTTTTCAATATTTCAAAAAATGGTATTGCTACACTACCTTCTGGACTAGGTGATCTAGCAAAGACCATGCTCTTTACTCAGTCCTTTCTATTTCTATTAAAAACATGCACATCTGAAGTATCAGGAACACAAATATATGTTTTGCCTTACTTTCTGCAACAGGACTTAGTGAGAAAAACAATGGTTTCTTGATCAAAACCTGAAAAGGAGAGTAGATGGAAGAGTTGCCATATGGGTTTTGAAAGCAGATGCAAGCTTACTGCACCCAGGTTCTAAGCTGTGCAAAAGCTTTATGTTAGGTTGGTGTCCTAAAAGCTCTAGTGCCACCACATTTGCACTCAGATCTCATCTGCCTGATAATTTCTTAGATGCAAGCCCTTATCATAGAGTTGGGACAGAGATTTTTCCCTAGCAGTATAATACACATAGCATCAAACAAATGGAAACAATCAAAGATCACCCTGATGAGCAGAAGAAGGAAAGGTGCAACTGCAGCCAAGTCACCTGAGTCATCTCATGCACCATCAGCCACTGGACTGACACAGACCTCACCTGGGGTAGATTCCACCCTCAGGCAGGTGCTACTCATCTAGGATTAGGCACAGCTTCAGAGAAGGCATATAGGAGAACCTGACAGAAGAGTGAGTTGCTGCTGTTGGAGAAAGGCATTGCTGTTGGAGATGTGTTATCTTCAGAAAGGTAAGGAGTTTTGGACTTGGAGGTGTGTGTGTGGTTAGGAATTTCTGCTGCAGACTTTGCTGAAATTATTCTAGGTTGTATTCTGGTATGGTCTAATGAAGAATATGTTTTTTCTTTCTTATTTTTGACTTGGTTGTTCTGTTGTTCCTACTATGTAGAAAAGCCTTGCTATGAGCTTTACAGTAGAGAGTGTGGTGTGCTTTCTGCCTTAAGGTGGTAGCCTTTGCAAGACTGTAGCAGATTATTGCTGCCTACCAAAATCCCAGTAAGTATCAATACAAGTGTAGACACCCAGAATTGTCTCTGATGCTCTGATTTAGCTTGGCAACCCCATTGCCAATTGTTCATTGAACTTCCCTCCCTCGCAGAGCAGCCCTGTCTAGGTGAAAGCAACTGGTCTGCATGTGTCTGAACCAACTGAAGTCATCAGGCTATGTCTGAATTGAGTGTGGTCTATCCTGGACTCTATTAGCATGCTGACATCAGCACAATTGTTCTTGGCAGGGGTCCCCCTCTGTGATCCCCATTTCAGCTCAACACAAATTTGCTCTATCTCACTCCTAATGTGGTTTGCAGCTACAGAAATGGGTGGAGAGCCAACAAAAAGCAACACAGTGGCTTATTTAATTCCCACCAGCACAGCAGGAAAGTGGTAGCTGGGTGACCATCACAGCCTCTATGTTCTCCCAAAAGCCTTCTCTAGAGGGCTGGTCTCCTCACCATGTCCTGTGTATCCCTTGGAGGCGCTCTGCATGGCTGCCAGAAATCATGTCAAGCACCCAAAGCTGTTGCTCAGTTTGATTTAACTGTATATGAAATGCAATGAGCAGAAGCAGCAACACACCTCACAGACAAGCTGTGAGATCTCCTCAATGAGTGTGCGTGGAGCACCCAGGGTGGGTAGATGTAAAATAACAAATAAAACTGTACAGCCCTAGAGTGCTCCTGAAGGAAACTGAGCATGTGATGAAAAGAGGCTTTAATAGATCCTCACCAAACCTCCCTGTGTTCTAGGCCTGCAAGCAAAATCTAGTCTGCCTCGTGCCATGTGTAAGGACACTTGGAGACCCAATTAAAACTATAAGCCAAGTCTTGAAATTTCAATTTTTCTTCTTTTTTAGTATGAGTTATTTTTCAGACATGTAGTCTGAGGCATATCCGAGTCATATATCACCTGTGCTGCTCTGTGCTTTGGTGATCTAGTACTGGTATCCCGGGTGGTAATATAAAATATTCACAAAGACAAATGTGAGCTGAAGCTGCTGCAGGCTCCCTCTACCAGCTGTGTGGGCAAAAAAAGTTAAATTAAACAAAAGCCAGGCTGGATGGGGCTTTGAGCAACCTGCTCTAGTGGAAGGTGGCAGAGGGTTGAAACTAGATGATCGTGAGGTCCTTTCCAACCCAAACTATTCTGTGATTCTACGCACTCAGCTAAACTAAATGTAGGAAGTGAACAGAAGTACCTCTGTCTGAGCCTGTGCATGTGTGTGTCTGTGTGCTTTAAGAGCCAAATTAGCAGGGCTTTGTGAGCAATATTCTGACAAGTCAGGTGAATTTTATTCCTTGCTTTCAGCTGCTCTAGTGAATTTTATACAACTCTCCAGAGACACTCAAGCTCTGAGAGCTCCTTCCAAAACTGTCATCTTTGCTTTCTCTGTTATGTCCCTTTCCTTGTCAAACTTCCACTGCTCTACTTCCTATCTCTCTTAAGTGGGCTTTTGCTGTTCATTTTTGTGTTTTAGTGACTGCATGTAGCCAAAAGTTTTTCTTCCAGTCAAGCCTGAAACAGCTGTGAAGTTAAACTGCTTCCCTTTGACAAAAAGAGAGTGGCACAGAGACTTAGAAATCTCCTGAAAGGAGAGAATAAATGGACAGGATGGGTCTGTAGGAGGCTGGTGCTATGGGTGTCCATGGGATGAGATGTTCCCTCCATGTCAGCAAAGCCTCTGAGGGATGGAGCACGATTTCCTATAATATGTGTGGACTAAGTGGAATGGCAGAAGAACTAGTGAAGAGAGAGTGTGGGTTTTGTTTGAGGGGATCTTGTTTGTTTTGTTCACAATGACCCCATCACATATAGGATTTAAGATCCCAAGTAGAGACTGAAGGAGCAGGGGTCTGCTTGGAGAATCTGCTCTTTCTGGGAGCTGGCTGATGTGTCTCCCTGAGCATCATAAGCAAAGCAGTTGCTCCTGCTGCTCTCACCTCTCAACATGCTCATTCCTCCAGGGCAGGTTTGTTTCCCCTGGCTTCACCCATGAACCATGATGTGAGTTAATACCACATGTAGTGCTGGGGGCCCAATCCAGCCCATGGGGGCCCAGTGATCCTGCAGTGGCAGTGGGATGATGGGTGCTCCTTACCCGGGGAGGATTTGAATGACCAACCCAAAGGCTCAGTATCTTGTTACTAATCCCATCATCCAGCCAGATCCCACTCTCTTCCTTCTTTTTCTCCTTAAAGGGCATTTGTTGCACCAGCTGCCAGAATATCTCAATTACATCATGTCAGCAGATCCATCTCAGCCTGGTGTTTTATACTAGGAAAGGTTGGGCTTAAGTCTTCCATTAAACAATTAAAGCCATGCGCACCAAACTCAAAACAGGCTCAGTTATAAGAGAACAATAAATATTGATGACTGGAGGCAAATCTGGCTTCTATGACGTTTGATGACAACTGGTATCACTTACAAAAATTACATCATAAAGAAAATGCAATGAAATTGCATGTCATCAGACAACATTAAATGTCAGAAGAAATATGTTTATCCTTTGTTTTCAGATCCAAATTCATTTCTAGCATTTAAATGAAATCTAGGGTTGTTATGATGTTTATCAGGCACTGTTACAAAAAGTCCTGAGGTATTTTTGTTTGCTAACTTGCTCATTGCCAAGGGTGGTGTGTTATTTACGTTCCTGTTCTTTCAAGCCAATTTGTGCCTGGTAGAGCATCCTCTGAATTGAAACATCCCCTTCCTCTTTACCCCACCCACCTCATTTTTGTCTGTTCTCATCCTCTGGGGGAATCATGGGCCGCCAGCTTGTTGAAAACCAATACTGGGCCTGGGGATGAGATTCACAGAGGTCTGGTATTAACAATAAACCATGGGTTTTTTGAAGATGTTTGGAGATGAAAACACTTTGTCTCCTGTTTTTTTCTTAGCTGAATAAAATTAGGACTGTCTGGACCACTGCACCACAGTCTGTGGTTCAAACAAAACAAACCCTCCCTCTAGACGTGAACCTCAAGATCCTATATATAGCCAAGAATGTTAGAATAAATGCTATTATTAAGCAATGGTTGCATTTTCAGCTATTCTGAGTGCTTTAATATCTATTGCTATACACTCTTAAAAAAACACACACAGAAAAGAAAAGCCTTAAAATACATGTCTTAGTCATGAGGGCCTTTTGCTGGCCAGATTCTAAGGCGGCTTCCTTAGCTTTGTGCAGACTGATATATCATGTGAGAAATCAGACCCAGAGTTCCTTACAACGTTTGTCAGGTTTCACTTCTGATAATCAAGACAAGTGTAAAAAGAAGTTACTATTTGGGGAGGAATAGGTGGAAGAAAGCAGAAATGGCACTTAGCAAGCACCTGGGAGGGTATGAATGTCATTTCTCTTTGAAACACCACTCAACAGTATTCAGCATATCTTAAAGCAATCTACATCTATGGCATGTCAAAGGAGTGAGGTGTTTCAGTAGAAGAGCCTTGGTGTTGCTTTCCTTATTACTAATGTCTCCTGATGTCTAATGTGAAGGAAGGGAAACTGAAGTTTTTTGACTCAAACATGTTAGGTTAGGGTGTTCCTGGTTATCCTGTAGCCTATATGCAAAAGATGCAGTTGTCCACTGTACAGCTCCAAGATACAGCATCTTCTCCAACATCAGCCAGAGCTCTGGATTTAAGTACTTGGAAGATTGGGTAAACCCTGCTCGGTATCTTTATTGCAAGTTAAGCCTGCTGAAGATTTCAGTGTTTTTCTTCTAGCTGTCTGCTAGAAGGGGTCAGGGGACTTGTGTTTGACTCTGGGGGATCTAAACCCAGACAATTAAACTATGCAAAAAGTGCATTTCTGGAACAATTTTGCAGTAAAAGTTTCAGTCAGGGTTTTATTTGTTGAGTTCTTGGCTTATCCCTGATGAGCCAAAAGAGGAAGGGGAAAATGCTGGGGTTTTTTTATCCTGAATGGTGCACAGACTGTCTGTTCATGGGAGCTGAATAATCATTACTGGGTGTTAAGTCTCAGATTTTCTGACTATTTTAAAACAAGATGGGGCAGCTGCAGTTGTTTTACACTGAGGAATTTCAAAGAATCATCATATGCTTTCTTTTTGTGGTTGAAATGCTTAAAATATTCCTGTTCCTAAAGTAAGCTGAATTTACACACATCTATATGTATATATAAACAAACACACACACTGAGGCTTTAAGTCTTCTGGGGAAAAAAATACTGTAGCAGTAGAAGTAGGGATACGTCTGAGTTATTCTGGGGGACTATGAAAGCATAAAGAAATAAATACAACATATAAAAATAACAAAATTCAGGGATTCATAAGGACTGGGAGATATTACGTTGGCTTTACTCATTTGCATGTCAATGCCATAATGCCATGCCAGAGCAGAGCTGCTCCATAGCAGCACTGGTGTCTAAGCCCAGGGGAACAATGTGAGAGGTCATATCAGCACATTTGTAGGTTCACTGATTTCTTTTCAGTGTGCTCTGGAAAACAAAACAAAACTGGAGAGATGGGAGCTGTATCCTATGTGGTGATTTGTTGCTGACCTTTCAGGTCTACAGCACAACAAGCATGGTGACTGGTTTGCCAGCCCCACATGCTTTATGTTCCACAGTGTAGTGGAAGGAGAAACCCTTGAATTCCACTGTGGGCTCTGCTGTTGTAGAAAGTGGCTGTAGCTTTGTGGTTAGCACAGCATCTATCTAGGTATGCTTTGACTACCAGCTTTTCTGTGCCTGAACTTAAGGTCAGGATGTCTTTGGCTGAAATAGGAGCAGTCAGCTTTAATTATCACTCTGTCAACTTCTGTAAAGCCTTTTATCTGAATGTTCCAGGGCATTTTACGGGTGTTAAGGGGCAAATTTGGCTCTGTTATACACACAGAGCTTCCTTTAAGGGAGCTCTATTTGTGGCTCTGATTTGCACCAATTAATGAAGTTTTATACTATCACATCAGCAAATCCTCTTGGGAGGAGCAGCCTCCAGCAGCTGAGTGACATGGAAAGCAAACTATACAGATTCGTAGGGTGAGAATAGGTGACATACTGAGTCTGCACACGGGAAGGGTAAGCAAGCCTGATGAGAAGCTCCTGCTTCAGTAGTTACATAGTTGAAATGTTCTTCTGAAGTGCTTACTGCACCTTATTGGTTTTACATAGGGCTCCTACACCTTTCATAGAACCATATAATAGTTTTGATATGGAAGGAACCTTAAAGCTCATCCAGTTCCAACCCCTGACATGGGCCAGGACAACTTCCAGTAGAGCAGATTGCTCCAAGCCCCATCCAGCCTGGCCTTGAACACTGCCAGGGATGGGGCAGCCACAGCTTCTACAGGCACCCTGTGCCAGCTCCTCACCATTCTCATAATGAAGAATTTTTTCCCAGTCATAGTCCTGATTTTTGTGGCTCATGATTTCAGGTGGGTAGTGTTCCCTGCAGGCTTAACTCTGAACTACCACCTTCGTTAGACAGTTAAGAATTTAGAAGCTGTGGTTCCAAGGCTTGGTTTTTCTTTATGAACCTAGCTCCACATTGTCTCACCATGCTTAAGCTGAGTGTTTAAGCAAGTCCAGCTGTTTTCAGAGGGTAAACACAAATAGCTACTCTGAATTAGCCTTCCCACTACAGCTACAACCAATTATATTTATTCATTTTTTAAATGCCTGGCAACTTAAGCCAGGACCCCACCATGCTGTAGTACCAAAGTAACAGCAGGAGACTGGTGGAGAAATCCAAATTTCCTAAAACTAAAAATAAATTCAGCAGCTGAGGGATACCAGGAGGAAAAGTAACAGCTGCCAATATAAGAAGCATTTTTTGGCCTATCACTATGTGCCAATTTTAGCTTGTCAAGCATTGCTGGCAGTAGGCAGAGAATGTGAGTGATTTTCATTAATTACCACTTCCCTGCCAATGTAGATAACCAGAACTTTCTTCCACCTCACTGATGTGCAGTGTGACTACTTCTTTTTTCTCATTTTCAAAACTTTAAATGATCTTTTTATGCAGGAATTTCATCAGGCCTTAAGCCTATAATTTTTTTCCTGGATTGAAATTGTCTGATTGATTTCAGTTCTGTTTTACACTTCCGCACACCTTCCTGGACTCTGTATGCTGAATAGCCTTTGTGTAGTTTCAGCTGTTAATGATGGCAAAACCTTTTCCTCTCTGCTCTGATAGCTTCAGAGCCAGGCAGGGAATCCAGAACCCCAAACTCTCCTTCCTTTACCTTGGCCCTGGGATATGTGCGCAGAAAGCTGGATTGAAAGGGGGCACAACTACCCAGCTGGGGGAGATGACATTGTGTTACCAATGAGGCACTGTGAGAGTAACTAAAGCTTCTTTTGTAAACCAGCTAGAAAGCAGACATTGCTGTTGATCTACCTCATGTTTGGTTGTCACACTTTCACATTGTGAACTTTACCTTCTATGCTGTAGCTACAACTGTCTAAGCATATAAGCAAGGCGTACAAGGAGAGGTAAAATGATTTGGCTTATTATAAGGCTACTGCTACTGTCTTGCTTGTGTTCTTAGACCTTGCTTGTAGTTCATCAGAACTACAATAATGCTAATTCTTTGCCATTAGCAAGTCCTTAAATATTCTGTTCATGAGCTGGGAGGTGACTTTGAGGGCTACATGTGTTTTTACTCAGATTTCCTCCATGATTCAGTGGTTGATTTTTTTTTTCTTCCATCTCAGTATTTATTCATGGCTGAACAAATAATGGATGAGCAAGTTTGAGAAAAGTGAGAGCTAATTTAAATCATCAATTCAAGACTGTCTGTGTATTCAGGACATTTTGTTTAATGATTTTGTTTACCTAAGCAATCCTAATTCTGGCACAAATGACAAAAATGCTGGCATCTTCCATAAGGATGTGTGCAGTCACTCCATCGCTTTCTGTTAGGCCAAGTTGTTAATTTACCTCTCTTTAAAGGATAACATGTTCCTGAAATGCCTCTTTCATATTATTCAGGACAGCTCTTAGTAGTTCTTCAGCTTATTGGGCTTGCCTACAGCTTTGTCCTTCTAGTCTGTTATTAAATAAAATCTGATTCATGCAAAAAGCCATTATATCTAAGCCATGACACCATGGAACATGTATGTAAGTTCCTGATGAACTTCGTACCTGATAGGGTGCCCAGATTGACCATTTCATACCCCTTGAAGTCTAAAAGACTATTCCCATTCCTCACATTAGGCTTCTGTTTCTGAATGAGGGTCTGGTCATCCCTTCAGGTCATTTTTGCAGGCAGATTGTATTTCTGTTTTTAATCCCTTCATCCTGGGGGAGCTGAATCTTCACTAACTCTGCCTTGGGACCCTGAAGCCTTTGCTTTTTCTCTTTCAGGTTGTACCACAAAGAAAACTAACCAGGCTTGTTCTTGTAACTCACTGTCAATGTTTCTGAAAGTCTGTGAAGAACTCTGCTAATTGTGCTTATGTGTTTGCTTCCACATGATTATGCTCAGCTGTTTAGCTGAACTCTAGGAACTGTCAAGCCTCATTATCTAGTCATACCTTCAGTGAAAAAATTGGGTCTGACAGCTTCATGGACATAAATGCCCTCTAGTGACTGGTGATCACTGTAAGGAGCTGTATTTTGTGTAGAGCCTGTGTATTCTTCAGAAAACATCTTGCTTCTCTGTCTTGAAGTGTTACTTAGCTGGTCTCTTGGACACTTATGGTACTGGTCTGTTATGGGAAACTAGTGAAGTTTGGGTTTTGGAAAATATTTACTCGTTATTCTTTCCTTTTAGCTCCATACTTGTATTAAAACTATTGTGAGAACCCCTCTGACATTGCTGTGTTTGCCCAGCTTTTCCTCCCCTCTTTTTCCAGATAGCAGGAGCAGATAATAGTTGTCACTTCCCTGATAAACCCTGATGTCACACCTTCCCCCAGTCTGGAGTAGCCCATCTTTAACTAGTGTTACTTGGTCTAATTGTATTTCTCCACAGCTGGAGAAACTTAGTTCTTCCTAATGAGCAGGACAACTGGAACAGCAGAATTGGGACTGCTTGGTTGTGTTCCCGGCTGTCACTGAGATCACTTCTACAAGTAGATCTTTTATTTAAGAAAGAAAAAAAAGCTAGTACTTGTATCCCTAATTTCTGTTTTTGCTTTTGTTAGCTGGGGTTCAGGAATCCAAGGAGCACTGTTGCAGAGACAGTACAAGATGCTCATTGCCTTGGGGAACCCCTGCCCTTTAGCTGGGTAAAGCCAAACCCTCTGGAGAAGACCTTAGCACTACTGACCTGTGGATGGAGATGTCTCTGCTCCCAAGCCATGCTCTAGTGTAGACCACGCATCAGGGTAATCCATGCATTAGAGTAGACCAACTCCATTGAGGTGGCACTTAACCAGAGCTTTGAATCTAGACCTCATCCAAGTTGTCATCAGACCAAGAGGCATCTTTCAGCCACTGGAATGGGAGATACAGGTCTTGTCCACTGGCAAAAGGCATTAAGACCTCGAGTGCCATGATTTGTTGCAGACTTAAACCAGGCATCCTGCACGCTTAGTGCTGCACTCCTCAACTAGTGATCACCCAAGCTGGATCTCCTATGGTTCCTGCAGACCCTCTCTCTTGTTCTGGGGTGGGTTCACCTGACTCCTGGAAGTCCTTCCCCCCTCCTTCATCCTTATTTTTATGTCTGTTAAGTCTTTCTGGGGCTGCTGACTCTCTGTTGCTGGCAGCCCCCGCTGAGGTCCCACACGTGCAGCCGCTGCTGATTTGCATGCGTGTGCATTGCTGCCAACAAGCTGCTGCTCGGCTGCCTGCACTGACCCTTCTTGGTTGGGTTTGGATTTTTTCTCTTTTAAAGCTGCTAATCCCCAAATCTTACGTAGGACAAATACAGGACAGCTAAAGAATGATTCTTTTTCTGAGAGAAAGACTCACAAACATCTGTACTCAGCATGTGACTGCTATCCAGAGAGGGGAAAAAAACAGCTGATGTTGGCTATGTCTCATGGTGACTTGAAGGTTTTACATTAGTCTGGCTTGACTTGTTTGGGGCTCTTTAAACTAGGTTATTTGCAATATTTGCTACAGAAGCATCTTCTGTGTGCTTTTATGCATGTGTCCTTTACATGTTCCTTTTAGAAGGATTTCTCGTCCAATCCATATGCCTGTCACTTTTGGGTGTCATTGCCCCCTGCCATGCTAATTAAACCAAAAAAGGGGGGAGAGAGCAAATAGCCATACAAATAAAAAATACAGGCTTGTCATATTTGACAAAGGCATGATGTTAAAAAGGAGGTTTTTCAACACCATGAATGCTTCCTTGTTACACCTAGCTAAGGGAAAATGCGACTAATGTTGTGGGTTTTAGTGATTAAGTGGTTAATGATTTAATGAACTAAAAAAAAAAAATCTCATTTGTTGCATCCCTTGGACTCAGAAAAAACCTCAAAGAGCTGATTTTCTGTGTACCTCAGTCCAATATTGCTACCTGCTGGGATATGAACACAATCTCTAAATAAATTGCAAGTGGCCTTGGGCAAATGGAAGAGTTTCGCTTTGATCTTGCTAGAGAAAATGAAGTCAAATGTTCAATCAATCAAATTCATAACTTCTAGCTACAATCGGCCTGACAACAGCCTATTATTTATTTTTAAAATCATATATTTCATTATTGCAAAACACACAGTCTCTCGTGGGGGGAAAAGACTAAATTATTGATAAGCCTTATATGTGACTGAGTTTGTTGGTTTTGACATGCTTGTCACTAACTATTGTCAGGAAGAATTTACTAAGATGTTTAGTCTGAGAAGTTGGCTGGGAATGTGTGTTGTGCCACATTTAAACTGGGTAGAGGAAACTTTAATAGCTTCTGAATTCCTAGTTGGTAAAGACAGCTGAAGGCAGACTGAGCTTTCTAGTGTGAAAACAATGCGTTAGAACAAGCATCCTTTGTTTTAATTGCTGCAAACCAGATGATTCAGGCTCTGAAGTTATCCACGAGTGGGCATATGAAACTTTTACTTGGTTTGTGTATTTCTGGAGATAGCAATTCTCAGTCTGCAGAATACTTATATAAACAGAAAAGGGAGAACGATTAACCCCACACCTCAAGAATCTGTTTGCGCTAGTGTTTGTCAAAAACATCTGAAGAGTAGGGCAGAGAAGAGTGTATCAGAGAAGTCTGTAGGGAGACTTGCTTCACATAGTCATCCTATTATACAAAAGCATTTATAGAGATGCTACAATGGGTAGTTTTTCCAACCCAGCTAGAGTTCGTGAGGAAGCTGTGCCTACACCTAGATGCAGTTCCCATATGGCTCGGGACCCTGTGATTGACCTATCGCCATGTGCCCAGTAATGGATAGAGTATTTGTAGGAAAGCCACGACCTTTTCACTCCCCTGTTGCTATTTATGTGACCCTTACAGTTCTTACATGTCTGTAAATAAAATAGTTACCATCAGGAGACCTAGGTCCCTGAATATGTCTGAAGGTGCTTGTGGCAATACCTGGGCGCCACAGGAAAGAGTTGAAATCCTGGTTCTTTTGAAGTCAATGGATGATTTTTTTAATAATGGATTTCTTAAGGTCAGAATTTCGTCTGCCTGTTCCTTCAGTCATTACTGGGCAGAGCAAAGAACCAAGGTGAGTGCTATGACCCCAATCCAGCTAAGACATCCACCAGCTTGTACCTTTTATGCAATATGAGGAAAAATAACAACCAGTGTAGAGTAACTGAGGAATGGTGAATCTAATCAGTATAAAAACCATCCACATATGTATTATATGTATATACGTAGATATTTATGCATTCCTTGTCTGCATCCAAAACCAAATCATAAGTAACAACTTAAGCATTTGAGTGATTAGCATGTAAACCTTTCAAAGCCTCACAAATACGCTGTATAATGTACCTCTGTCAATACATAAGAGATACAGCTTCCAATGTACCCTGGTTAAACAATTAATGAAACTACATCTGCCTGAATTTTTTCCAAACAGAAATTATCAGCTTTTACTTTGTAGATAGACTAAACACACAAAATGTAATTTGTTCCTTCTTGCTGACACAACTCTTGAACAGATTGAAGGAGTCAGATTAGTAATACTGCCCTGGTTTTGCTGGAGAGAAAGATGGGGATGGCTCCCCCAACCCTGCAGCCTGGGTTCAGCCCCAGAACCTTTAGATCTGATGCTCTGTTCTTTGATATGTTGACTTTCCTTCGTCCTTAGCTGTGCAGAATGAAATTATCCCTTCTCCTTTGCAACAGAGATCTCTGCCATCCTTTGCATCTGTTGCTTATTCTGCACCCATTCCTCAAGTAGAGGTTTTGGTACATAAGAATTCTGCAGAATATGCAGAAAACATCCAAATGGTGAATGAGACCTGTTGGTTTATGTGTAATTCCTGCACTCTTAAGCCAGATAATTGGAATCTATTCTTATCATCATCTAGCTCTGCACAGTGGAGCCTATATTTATAACAGGAATTTTTCTGGACCAAGTCTGTTTTAAACTCCCCCTTCCCAGTAGCTCAGGTTAAAGTGTGCTACTGCAATACTTAAAGGTACTTCATTTCAAGTGGGACTTCAGGGTTAAATTTTGATCGATGGGTATAATGAAAGTAAAAATCTGCAGTGTCTAAAATGTCTAAAACTTTAGCATCTCACAGTCATAGGGCTTGATAAAGAGTTCTGAAGATCATCTTAATGGGAAGATGATACTATTACAAAATCAATGATTGGGAAAAAATTTCCTCCTAAGTGCAAAATGGTATTTCAGCTTAGTACAACGCTGATCTAATTTTATTCTGGTTTTGGCATGTCTTGATTTGAAATTAAATATTTCAGGTCAGTGAAAGAAGAAAAACTTAATGTTGCCATAATCACCAAAATGTTGTGTTAGTCAGATACTGAAATTAAACATTTGACTGTTTGTTCCCGAACAACTTGTTCCATGAGCTTTTTGATGTTATTTCAACATCTTATATAGATTTCACAACAGTGGAGTATCCCATTTGTTAGAAGTTCCAAGAGAAGATGAAGGAAAAGCTGAGCAAAAGGACTGATTTAACTGAAGTTTAGTGATCTGAAAATTGAGAATCTTGCCCAGATCCTCTTGGGTCCCTCTGCAGGCACTGACTGAAAGAGTCACTTCCAGGAGGTGGTTTATCCAAAGCAGTTGAGCATCGGCTACCTTTCTCCATGGGAATGGAAACAATTCTTACAAGTAAAACTGTTATGTATGAAATCTCTCTTCGTCTCCCAGTTTTAGCTGCTGCTGTTTCACAGTTTGTCAGAAGCAACAGTACAAAAAGTCTCCCAGCCTTTCCAGGTGTCCCTGTTCAGACCTGTCAAACTCCACCATAGGTGCAACAGGCAGCCAATAAATCTGGGTGGCTTTTGGGAGCTTCCCTTCCCAGTGCTTGCTTGGCAACCCATAGCATGAGCTCACACTGTTTGTCTGGTCTGACATGTATGATGGTCCTATTTGCACCTAGGTTTGGATCCTGTCTGTGAAAGCCTTTTAAGCCTCACACTAGTTCACACTTGTTGCAAAGCCTGGAAAATTAAGTCTTTCCTGAGCTTTACTCCTGTGGCATCATTACTCCATGTAATTATAGACTGTAATGTTATTTTATTATGAAGGTTTAGCAAGATGAGCAGTTTGGGACATTTAATGCCTAATGTGCAGTTCAACTTGGCTTTGATTTCTGTTATGAGATTTATTATCACAGGGAATACATGTTCCACTTGACACTGCCTTGTGCCTATCTAAGCTGAGTACACAGACTTTTTTTAAGGCTAGAAAGATTTACTTGTTCTCTTTAATGTCCAGGACTAAGATTTTGCATGGAAAGAATGTGTTGCCTAAGTATACTCTGACCCTTCCGGGTATGAGTGGGATAGAATAATTTGCTTTATTTCTGTCTTTCTGAGCCATCTGAGAAATATTTCAAAGATCTTTCCTGCCCAGGTTTCCATTGGGCTATAAGTGACTATTGTCTGTTTTCAGAAGTTCACAGCATATATCAAAATGTACGAATGAATATCTCTTTCCTCTTAGCACGCACACAGGCTCAGATCATTGTGGGAGGGCAGTGCCAGCGTTGTGTACTTTGCCAGATGCTTAGCTGCTGTGATAATGAGGGCTATTAAGGAAGCAGGGATATTAGATGCTGCAATCTATGATAGTGGGGGATTGTGCTTGATGACTCAGAAAGGTCTCCTCGGCTGCTGTGTTCCTGTGTTTAAGGGAGGTGGTGTTTGTTACCTGCCAAGCAGCCTCTGATTTACAATCTCAAAAGCACTGTGAAGTGTCAACACCAAATTAATTTCTTTGTGTGTCTGTTGTGATCTCAGACAGTCCCTTCTGACACTTGGTGGTTGCAAAAGGGTGGTAAATTCAGCTCTTGAGGTTGTTTTGGGTTTTTTGGCTCAAGTAAACATCAGAGGAAATCCTTCCCTTTTCACTCAGCTGTGCTATTGAGAAGAGCAGGGACATGACTCAGTTATGCAGCTAGAGTCAGAAGTGTTTTCAAAGCAAAAATAGCACTTGTAAACTGGACTGTCCTGTAATTTTTCTTAACCAGGTATATTTTGCTGTTAACTGTAATCATATAATCTCGAGCAACCCACATACTGTCTGTTTACCAACTTAGCCACTTGGAAATGAACGTGCAGCATGAATTGTGCTGCTGGAATGGATCAGCTGTGAGACCTCCAGAGCCGGTAATTATCAATCACTTCTGTCTGAATTTAGATACCAATTGCATGAGTACACAGCAAGAGCAGATGCTGAAAGCTAACTGCAGGTCCCCGTGCAGAGGATTGTTAACACAGGTACTTTGCACAGGACAGGTCCATCTATTGCCATTACATGTGTCAGAAGTTTCTCATTGACTTCAGCAGCCCCCGTTTCAGCCATAGCTTTAAGTGCACTTAGTAAAGGATTGTTTATGAAGGGCTTTGATAGCACAGCATGCCTACTGCCTTTGGGTTTTGGGAATGTTACAATTGGACATGATCCCAATGAACTCATATATGCTGCTGCCTCACTCTGTGTTGGTTTTGGTTTCCTGTTCTAGTAATGTAATACAGCATTTCATGATCTTGAAAGCTGGAGTTCAAGGACCCCTTTTTGCCCAGGCAAGCAACTGTGTACTTTGCACATTTACCATATCAGGCCCTTCTGAAGGAACCAGAAGTGCCATCTCGACTGTTTGCTTCCAGATTTTGCATAGGAGAGGTTTCCCTTTTGTATGCTGTCTCTTTAGTATACCAAAGGAGTGTGTCCAGCAAGGGGAAAGCCTACAGACAACCTGATGCAGTCTCCAAGTGGAAAATAGAAGTAAAAACACCAGGCAGTGTCAGATGTCTCAGTTCCTTTCTCTGACTTTAGCAATGTCCTTGCTGTGAAGTCTTTTCTGATCTATTTTCCTCGAGTTCTTGGGATGCTGCTCATCTGCATCTTGTGCTTTATCAACATGTAATCATAAGCAACTATCTATTTGCTCAAAAATACAATTATTGCAGTATTTAATGTCCAGCCTTATAAATGCCTGATCACAATAAGCTAGGGAAATAGAGCTCTACCCCTAAAGAGAAGCTAATTCATTCTTTGAACTGACAAAGGGACAAAATTGAAGCAAGATGATGATAATCACTACACATGGGCTGGAAGAAAAGCCCACATACCAGGTTTTGCATGGCAGCTGGTCCAGGCTAGCAAAAAGCCAGTGGGTGCAGGCTCCTGATACAGCTCCAGCCATCCCTGCCTGTGACAGCGCCAAGTGCTTCAGGCTGAGGATGCATTGGCACAGGTAGTGCTGGGTTCCTGCAGTAGCAGCATCTCCAAAGCCTATCTATTCAGAGCATTGCCAGTTCCAGCATGGGCCCTCATTCTGTTTTTTGATGCACACATGAATTCAGGTGTGATTTCTCACTCTGATATATGAAGATCCCCAGGAAACCAAACTGTGCAGCATCATTGCCTATGCAGGTGTTTCCCACTGGCAGGTGGAAGAACTTGCATTGTGGTGTTGCCTGGGTATGTCCTGCTCCCAGGGAGAGCAGCATTTGAACATGGCACCACTCATCAATATCCATCCTGATCCCAGCACTCAGCTTTGTCTATCCACCAATTTTAAATTCACTCTATTGGTGGGGGATGTGATTTCACAGGGGCAAACAAAAAGACTTTATCTTCATGCTTTACTTTCCTAGAATGAAACTGGCAACAGCTGATGGCCAATTTATTGGTCTCGTTGTGTTATTTTAGTCTAACTTCTTAAATTATAAAGTGCTTATATTCCTGTTTTTATCCTCATGGTAGCACAAACTGCATCTCATCTTCTGGATATAAGACATGGTTATCTATAAATGCATGGGAGAGAGTGGATTATGCAAATGTGCTTATTACTCTGTTATGGTACTGGTAGTGGTTGGTTTATGCTTTTTTTTTAATTTGAGCTCATTAACACTTCAGGCAACATGTTTTTCCCTGTGGTCTCAAGACAAAATCATAGTAAAAAAAATATTGCCAAATCTATTTTGTCTGGGATGAGACAAAAAAAATAAGAGGCTGCAAATTGTTGACCAAGCCCCCCTTAAATCCCTCCTGTTCCCCCCCATACCAGTCTTTGTTTTCTCACTCCTGAGCTGAAAGTATCAACCAGGAGCAAACATATAATGTTTTTGTAGTTGTTTCCATAGAAATTAGGCAGTTCTGCTATACTTTAATTGCATATGTTGCAGATCATGTCATAAGTCATTCTGACAGAAAGGCCAAGGAACCTTAATATTTTTGTTTACAGTATGTGAAACAGATGTTTTTTTCAGGGTGGAGATAAGACTACATTAAATATGATTTTATAAATAGAGGCTCTCACGGCTCGGCTCCTCTCGGGACTGCTCTGATTTGCTCATTGCATGATTATAATGGGTTTTTAATTACACCTGTGAGCCAAGGTGTATATCAGAACTAAATTACAAAGCAACTTATAGGCGAGATTTTTCCAGTGTACAATGAGCTGAAAAAAGGCTCTTTGTCCATAAGGACAAAGAAATTATTTTTCACATTATTTATATTACAGAAGCTTTCTGAGCAAACATAGTGATAACACAGAAGATTAAGACAGACAAACTTTTAATTTGTTTATTTGTTTTTACAATATTTTTATTTATTTTGGAAGATGCTTAGCAATTTCTCCCAAGCAAGCTTAACTCCTTGTGAGCAGCTGACTGAGCCTCTGGTGGTTTTTGTACTTGAAGCTTACAGCAGGTTATTTCAACTTGGTTTTGTTTCTAAGATATTTTTTTCCCATAAGAATGAAGACCAATAATGCCATTAAAAAATAATCCCAAAATAAAAATCTTGCACTTAAAAGAGTAAGAACAAGTGATTTTCATTCTTGAAGGAGAAACATTTAAAATAGCTCTATCTACCCTGAGTCATCTGCAGCTGTCTTTTAGGTTTAGAGGTACCTCTATCTACTGTGAGGAGTTGGACAACTTGAATCATAAAGAAGTGGCTCTTTTGGTCATAAATGGATGCTCAGTGAAGTAACAGCAGCCCAGTAATTCTATATAGACACATGACTGGGGTAATATTCAGAACAGGCTCACTTAGTACAGGATCTTAAAGATGTTACTTCAAATGTAAATGTCAATCTGATTCAAGTCTTGGTGGGGCCAGTGGAAATAGGCCTGGTTTCAAAGATTTGTGTTGATTATGACTGGATCAAATATCTTCCGAATTTACCTGAAACACAGGGTGAAGTTCTTGAAACTAATAACATGAATTAGGCTTTTCCACTGCTGGAAAGCCCTGCAGTCCAAGGACTTCCCTTTAGTCAGACATAAGAAGGTAAAAAGCGCAAAAAGGAAAGCAGATTGCCATGCTTGTCCTGCCCTCATGAGCTTACCCACAGGGCAACCTTCCCTATTAAGCTTTACTGTCTGTGGATATGGACATGCACTGAGTAGGCAGTATCTCTAATCTTACCTCAGATATCTTTCAGGGATTTAAATTGCTGTGTTTATGAAGGTATTATTTAATGGCCCAGGGTGAATGGACCACTTGAAATAAGCCATATTTGAAGCAACCTATAGGCATGTTGTTCATGAACTTCCATTTTTCCCTGAGTGGAATTGGAAGAGAATAAATCGAATGTTGAAAGGTGGTGATGGAAAAGTAACACAAAAACAAGGAGTAGGATGAAAGGTAGAGCATAAGAGGGTTAGAGGTGAGTGGGTGGAAAGATGGAAGTTGGAGAAAGATGGAGATGAAGAGGATAGTCAGGCATGATTGGTACTAGGATGTGTTTCCAGAAGAGACTTAACTGTTCTGCTGTAATTATGCAGAGTGCAACTGACTGCAGCTACTGGCTGGGACACTGTTTTCAGATACTGGTTTCACCCAACACAAACTTTAATGCTGGTTTGAACAAAGCACTTCCAATTTTCATAGAGAAAAGTGGAAAGTGATCCCACTGGGCTCTAACCTGACAGTGAGTGGTGGTAGTGTCCACTGTAGTGGCTCTGGTTGAAGTGAAATTCAGAGGGTTCATTCATCTGTGGTGTCATCATACTGTGCTGAAGTTTTTAGTACCAGGTCAGAGGCCAGAAAAAGAGACACTAACTATTCCCAGGGCATCCTTCTCTCTTGGAAATACTGAAGTACTGTCTGAATCCTGTTTGACGTAGATGTGTCATGTTAGAGCTGGCATGGTTGCAGCTTTGGGTTGGGGAGTAATACGTATTTTGTACAGTTCTTGCTAGCATTATGAGTGTAGAAGGGCAGATCTGTAACAGACATTATTTTCTATATATAAATCTTCCATTAAATCAAATAATTTATCACTTGGTGAGTGCTTACCATTTCTTGCCAAATGCAGACAGAAGGGACGCTTCCCAAACGTTCTCTCCTTTGCTCTGCTGACTTTGGCCAGTGTTGATGGTTTAGTCCCTCCTAAGTGAACAGAGCAGGACTGTTAGTTTCTGACTTCTTTTATCTTTACAGGGGAAGCATCAGTGCAGTAACTGAATAACTTCCCTGATGTTGCTGACTTGAAATGTATTCAGGTAGGAAGTTTATCACAGTTAGTTTTCTTTCAAAAATCAAATTACCTTTGATGTCCAAAACCTCCATTTATTATCATTCACGACCAGAAAGGCTGATTCATAAAAATGAAGGTACAACCATGTTCAAGGAGCTGGCCGCGTCCTCTGCTTTTCCTCCCTTTGTGGCATTTGGGTCCCCGCTGCCACATGTTTTAAAGACCTCCAAATGACGAGTGTGCTTGCAATAGAGACACATACAGTAGGGCTGTGGTAACTGTAGTACACAGCATTATAACAAGTAGCACTCCAGATGCTGTCAACCTTGACAAGTATCTATTGAAATGCAGATGCCTCTTTCTTGCACCCAAAGCAGCAAATGGTTCAGCCAGAGTCCATTCCTCTGGCTTTAACAAGAAAGAGGGGAAAGGACATGCTTTTGATGATACATAATCATCTGAGGCTGACTGTGCCTCAGGGTAGGACCACATCAAGCAGGTGCTTTGCATGTTATTCCATAATGAAATTTAATATTTGGCCTACTGTACCCAAAGCTCAGCCAGGAAGATGAAGGGGTATCCAAGGTTAGGATTTGTCTCCTTGTTTTTTGACTTTGTGTAAGTGAGATATGACTTCAGCCTTGAAAAAGATGAAATTTTATGAGCTTTTTACTTACAGGTGGAAGATGTTAATAAGTATTTCTGGCATTCTAATATCCTTCCACTTAGGCTTTATTAAGACAATCTCCCTTCTTCCTTTCATCACTGGAGCTAGGCATTTCTGAGCTTTGCAGTCATTTGAAAAGAAATAAACACGCAACAAATCGCACTTGACTAATTTTGTTAAATTCTACAGGAAAGCAAATGTGAAGTCAAGTCTCTAGAGGTTGAGTCTTTGGCAAGAAGAATTTACAAGAGGAGTACGTATCTATTTGTTCTCTGGTTATTTGCTCTGCTGACAGTAGATGAAGAAAAGACGAAGCAGAAGATTTGTGCTAATTTAGAAAAATGTTTGAAAATGTTGGCCTTGCAAATCCAAATATATTAGCTAAATGTTATTGAATAATAATGAGAACAGGCGTGTATTGACCAAAGGACTCGAACTATGTGAAATTAATTTGTATTTATTTAACACTGCCTCTCAATGGATCTTTGTTCGTGTTTCTGCAGCTTGGATTTGCTTGCAAGAGCTGATCTCTTCTTATAGCAGTTCCTTATTTTAGCAACCAGCCTAAGTGCCTCAGTTCCCTTACAAAGCTTGAAGAATTGAAGTAAATATACAAAGCAAAGGCTTGCTTCTCAGAGGTGCTATTGTTTGTACAATGGTAAAGCACTGGCATCTCTGCTGTGGCCTGAGCCACCTCTTGCTGGATGTGCAGTAACCCCAAATCTTCCCAGACAAATGGCTGGAAGAAAAGAAGTCAGTTGTCTTTGACTTTCAGGAAGTGAGTTGAAGGGAGGAATGTGCAGGAGACCCATCTAAGTCTGTAACAGAAGTGATCTGGGCTTCCTCAAGCTGTAACCCCTTATCCTGAGCATGTTTCCCTCCTCTCATTCTGAGTGAAGCTCTCAACTTGATGTGATCTCCTTACAAAAAGAGCAATGTTAGATTGAAATGAAGAAGGAAAAGACTAATAAGGAAGGAAATCTGAGAGGGGCTTGCAAGTAAAGGGTAGCTATTGAAAGCAAGAAATCAAGATCTTGCCCATCATTACTACAAAGATGACCTCCTTGTCTGGCCTGTGCACCATGCAGGAGACAGATGAGTTGACTGTGTTATCTTCCTCACTCTTCCAGCACTCTGGATGCCTTCCTGGTGTTTATGCACCCCATACTGCTGTGCCCACAAGTACAGCAGCAGTCGGTCCTGTGTGATACCGCTCTCTGCTGAAGAACACATCTGAATGTCATGTTCCTGAAGGCCAGTGCAGAGCATGGCCAGGTGCTTTTTGACAAACTGGCTACAAAGCTCCCCATCTCTCCTCCTGCACCCCAAATAGAAGCAGTTGGGCTAATTTCATCCCTGCACCTACTCTGCAGGGCAGCCTTAGGAGACGGTTTAGTCCTTCTCCCTCAGTGAGATTGGATTGAGCACTTCTAGGTCCTTCCTGACCTATTTCTGATCTTTTCCCTCACAGTTCCATCAATGGCATCCTACAGCTTACTGCTGCTCCAGGGGGCTGATGGATCAAACTCAATGTGTCTTTGCCTCCCTAGTGAACACAGAGGTTCATTACTCATCCTTCTTTCATAACAGCTATTCATATGCATAGGATTTTGCCCTTTCTGCCTTTCCTTTTGTGCTAGACTAAGCAAACCAATGTTTATTGCCTCTAGGCATGGCTGGCAAGTTCCAGCCCATCTGTACAGTGGTGTATCCACAGTGTGGGTGAGAAGTCTCTGAGCTCAAGTGCTTCCACTTACCACCTCTCCCTCACTGCAGAGCCGGTGCCTTTTCTGTGCCCTGCAAAGAGGGTAGGATCCCCCACCATCCTTCCCTTTTTTGGGAAGGGTCACCAAGAACTCTTGGAGATGTCAGTGAAAATGTTTCCCAGTTGCTGTAGAGCTGAAAACCCAGAGATTTGGCAGCGTTTGTAAAACTGAACAGAGAAGGCAGAATGTCATGTTCCTCTTCTTTATGGGCATGGAACCGTTAAAAGCTTCTAAGCTTTGCTGAAGACAAGTTAAATGAAGTCCGCAGCATGTTCATAATGGTTGCACCATTGCCCTCATACAGATACATTATCTGTAGCAACTCAGTACTTTGCAGAGGGCTTTGGGAAGTGTAAGAGTGAAACAGACTCTTTTTAATCTCCTTTATTTCCTCAGGCCATCTGGATTTACTAAACACTCAAGACATCTGACAGGACAAAGTTGAACCTTAGCACTAACAGGTTCATATGTGTATTAAGAGCCAGGACTGCTTGCGTTTGGAATGCTGGCTCCAGCATTGGCTCGCAATGAAGCCTTAATAGCTTTTCTGCAGCTTATGTGTCTTAAAGTAAGGCCAGCTATGACTTCTTGCCTCATGGGGTTTTGTGAATGTTTATTACTTATTGCTGAGAGTGGACAGCATTACTGAAGAAAACTGTTGGTCTTACTTAAGACTCATTAAAAACTTGCAAATTTGGCTTATACGAAGTCATCCTCAGGAATTACCCACTGAAGTCACTTTACACCTTCTTGTGTAAGAACAGCAGAGCTGAGCCTTTAAAATGTTTTTCAAATGAATCTGCTCTCAACGTGGTCAGGAGATTCCTACAACTGGCTACAGTGGAAGCGTGGGATATGGTCCAAAGTAAAAGAATTGGCACTCTGGGAGTTTGAATGAAATCTAGTAACTGATAAATGAAAAGTACTTTTGTTTATCCATGCTGGCAAGCAGCCTGTCTGTAGTGGGAACACCAGTGCCCAAATATGTTCTTTATCCATTTGGATTTATGCGATGCTAAAATGGGAGCCTGGCCAAAGCACGAGGTGCCCCTGCCACAAAAAGCAAGGACAAAATAGGAGTTTAGCTCTGAGAGCTGCTCATGAAATCCATGTGAAACAGCTAACTCCATGAAATCCCTCCCTTCACAGCGGTGTATAACCAGAGCTCTGTGTGTATTGTCCCTGACTGTGTCTGTCCCGCACAGCATTCCATTAAAGATGCTGTTAATTTGCTGGCCTCTGTGCAATTCTGAGAGTATGGTGGTTGTATTTGGACATAAATTGTACCTAATGCAAGTTAGAGGCCTGAATGTTCTCTGCTCCTAGTCCTTAACATCACTGCACTGGGAGGACTTTCAAGGTGGTTTAGTCAGCTCCTTTACTGCCTTGAAGTAGGACCAAGTATCCAAGCCACTGGCACTTGTGTGCTTCTACCTGCCTCTGTATTCACTGGTGTCAGGAAGGGGATGAGTAAACCATAAGTCATGCTTCTGGGGTTTAAAAGGAAAGGTTTTAGCCTTGATCAAATTTGATGGGATGGTAGCGGAAGGCAGGCTAAAAGTGCTACTCTTGAGTATTGCCAAGCTGCTTATCCTCATCTATAGCCCTGCTGTGAGTCCTGTGTAGTTTTATAGAAATTTGTGTTGATTGTCTGTTTATGAGAAGGGAGTATGCCTATTTATTGTTCCTGACCCAGAAAACTAAGGATGTAAATATTCTACTTAGTTTTCATAATGTGCTTTAATATTAGGCAGTGGAATAAGAGCTAGCTGTTGGATATGGTGCTTTTTCCTGAGCTTTACACTCAAGATACAGAGTACATTGGTAAAATTTTGTCTGATTATTGTATGGATACAAAGCTGCTGGAGGGAATTTGGAGGAATCAGTCCACTGAGCCACACCTTCAATATTTGCTTAATTTTTCTGTGTAAGCATCTTTCTTTACCATGAAGCCCTCCACAGCTAAAACCTGTGAAAGACATTTTATTCAAGTCGGGTCTACAATAATAGATGATACAGCATAACACAGTGTAACAATAAGATGATCTCTAGGTGCCACTTCACGGAGGGGCTTTTTAAACCACAGACCAAGTAATCCCACCTATCACAAGGTGTCTTGGTGGGCTGGTTCACGGCTTCCACTGGAGGGGGGAGTGTGTGGTTTCATCCAGTGTGGTAAATCTGAACCCTTGTTTGACACCGCTTCAGCCTGAGGTTGAGCCATTTGAATTTCACCCGTATGCAAAATGATTGGGACGGAAGGTGTGGGGGAAAGAAGGCTTTTCGCTAGTTAGAGCTTTACACTGTTCTTGGTATGATGCCTCCTGATGGGAAGCAGTCTAATAAAGCTTCCATTTTCAAGTTGAGATAAAAGCTTTACCTATCCAATAGATCTGTGTGTAGACACTAATGCCTCTCTGCTTTGTTTTCACGTATTATATGTACAACTGGCATTAATTGTTGCATTTTTCTTATGTTTTTCCAGTATGTTTTTAATCTCCGCAGGCTGTATTGATTTTTTTCCTCTGTTGCTTCTGCACTTGCCACCAGGACCTCCTTGTAGATAAGGTGTTTCAATTCAGTGTGTGATATTTCTTGGGAAAACACTCTAAAACACTTTTTTTTTAATGTGTTATTTTTTTTTCTTCTTTTCCCCCCTTTTGTGATGTATTAAAAGGAAGATGCTGGAAAAGAATTCAGAGCACAAAGCAGGGACTTGCAGTGCCCTTTCTCTTTCAGCAAACTCTTTTATTCTACTGTGAGGAAAGAAATGCTTCTGTTACAGCAAACAGAGACTTGTGTTTTACAGCAAAAGCTGTTTAAAAGGTTATACACAGACTGTACACAGGGTTGAGCTTGGTAGCAAGAGTCTTCCTGTGTTGCTAATACTGAGAAGAGGAGACCACTTACTCTGAAGTCACAGTTGTTACAGAAGGACCCTTCTTTTTAGTGCTGTTGTCATGTCTTTAATTCAGAGCAGAGGGGATGCTTTCTGGAGAGCTAAGAGTTAAGGAGAAATATTAAGCTGCCACAGAATTGGGCTTGGGGGCTAAGAAGAGGGTGTCCTTGTTCATTCCTCTAGCATGATGGATAATGACGGGGAATAACAAAGTTTGACATGGGGTGGGCAAATCCACTGACTGCAGATAGATAAATCACAATATTTTCTAGGTTGATAAGGCTTAAGATGCATTCCTTTAAAAAAATAAATATTGTACTTCTTCATTATCTCAGCACTTACAAACACCATAGAACAGTCTGAAAACAGTGGGGACGTGGACTCACCCACCACCTCCAGGCAAGCAGTGCTGCCAGAGGTGACTTGCAGTATATTGTGATCGCTAGTGTTGTGCAGATGTGATTTATGCCCCTGTTACTCACTTCCCACCATCCCAACATGTCAGGCACTCCAAATGGTTCTGCCAGAAGGCAGCTTTCCTCCCCAGCATATCTGCTGCCAGCCTCTACCTATGCCCCCTCACCACCCTAACCGTAAGCTCAGCTGTTGAAATGATGTGAGCACAATTAATGTTGGCTTGGCAACCTCTTACCTTTCAGCACATCCAAATTTGTGCCATAAACTGTAAAAACAACCAACCTTGGCCATGAAGGTCAGAAAGAAGGGGAAAAGGTGTCCCTGTTCCCTCACTGTGGCTTTGGCGGGCAGCTGCTGTGCCAGCTCTGGTCTGGGGAATAGGATGTGCAGTTGTTCAGTGACAGGTCTTGGAGAATCCAAACCACTGTCAAGCCCTCTTCAATTACTCATAAATGGAGTGCTTTCACTTAGCTTGGGAGGCAGGGCCTTTTCCTGCCCTACATACTCCCCTGGCCACACTGGACATGCAGTGTTGCTGCCCTCTCTCTTTTCTCAGTGTGGACCTTGTGAACCTGCTGCCCCGAGAGTGTCCTGCTGGTTCCTGGATATGCCACAAACACACTAACCCACATTTAGCAGTTAGCAAACAGCACTCGGGGATCATGCTGGGCACTTCCCACAGCCTGTGTGTATGATGCGAGAGCTGGCAGCATTGCCTGCCACAGCCACGCATCATTATCTGGGCCCTTCAGATCCACCACTGCTCATTAGGGTAGCTTTCTTTACCACAGCAATGTCCACTTGTGCACCCCAGAAGTGTCAGGGTTGATGCTGCTGGGGTGATGACACATGCAAAACCACTGCTCACCACAGACAACTTTAGCGGACTGCTAGCTGCTAGTACAGCCCCAGGTTGATGCTGCTCTTGGGAATGGAGGACAGGGAAACAAAAGCTCCTCTTGTTACCAGGTGCATTTAAGGACTCAAACATGTTTTTCTCCTCTGTCCCCCTCTTCTTTATGACCTGTGTTTGGGTGAGTTTGGCTGCTTACAGACCCCTCTGTCAACAAGGGGTGGGGTAATTGCATTGCATCCCTCACTCTTCCCGGTGCTTAAGTGGTGAGATGGCTGCTCTGGCTCAGATCTTGCAGCAAGCTGGATCAGAAGCAACTTCCCTTTAAAGCTCAGGGTTCAAAACCAGCCCAGTATCTCCCATAGCACTTTATTGCCTGGGAAGCCCTATCTTAGCTGTGCCCCATGTAACATCATCCTGGGATGCTCCAGCACCCAATTTTCCCTGAGCAGGGAGAGGTGGAGGAGATGAACTTCTGATTGAGCACCAAGATATTTCCGGAGCATCTCCCAACACGTACAGTGCAAGAAAATGCCACGAGTAGGTCAAAGAGTCTGGGTCTGTTGTCACAGGCTGTACCTCAGGCAAAACACAGCTGAAGGAAAAATCTGAAACCTTCCAACCTAGTTAACTTGGATCCTAAGCAGAGGGAACAACGCTAGAGCAGGACTATCCATTTCCATCTGATGTCCCTGCATGCAGCAGTGATCAATTCAAAAAAGAATTTAATATTAAAGATTCAGCCACCTTAATCAGAAATAAGCCCTGATTCAACACAGATGTACGACAAAGAGATGTTTTGAATTTCAGGTCTACACCCCAGCCCTAGAGAGCTAAACGCTGAACAGTCACTGCTCTGAAATGCACGTTGTCTCCCAGAAAGTTCTGCGAAAGGTGAAATGCGCTGCGGTTTGTTTTGCTTCCAGACTGATCTAACTAACTGTTCAAACTTTCAAAGGCGCTGTGTAGGAGTCTGACATTTAAAAGAGGGAGGAAAAAAGAAGGGGGGTAGGAAGTGTAATCTTCCCAGAGAATTTGAACATGTATTTTTCTCCCCCCTCTTCCTGGAGGAGAGCGTACATCTCGAGCACTGCTGGGCTAGTGTTTGCTCCCTGCAGGCAGAATATTGCTCCGTGTGTTTCCCAGTGGTGCAAAAGAAGTGTGTATAGATGGTGTGCTGATGTCAGGTCTGCTTCGCTGGGTCGTGCAGTGGGAGGAAATCATTTGAGAGAGATGAGCTCTACCTGTACTGTGAGATACCACAGTTAACAATACGAAATGCTTGCAAAAGGTTTTCATGGGCAGTGGGAGATTTAAAGCTGGAAAATATCGAGTGTGCCACAGGCTGGTCATCTGCCTGCCCAGGGGGCAGACAAATCTCTGCTCTCCTTAATGTAACCAGGAGTTCACCAGATTAAATTGGGATGTGTTTTCAGTGTCTTGTTCCCCCTCTGCAGCAGGCAGAATTTCCATGTATGCATACATATACAGATATACAGTAGAATCATATAGAATACACTGCTCTGATACATGCAAGTATTTTCCCTATATGTTTATATATTTTGAGATACACTGTGAATGAAAATCAGCTCTGTGGAAGCACAAGAAAAAGATCTCCACATCTTACACTGAAGCCACAAAGATGTGTCCCTGATGTGTTTTTGCCTTGGTATGAGCTTTCTGAAATACAGCAGGACAGAACCTACTTTTTTCCATGGAAAAGCATCACCAGGCAATACAGATTCTTAGAGAAGGGTTTTTTTTCCCTACCATACTGGCATGCACACACTCACATAAGTGATCTGGACTTAGATGTTTAAAAAATTCTGAGGTCTAAAGGTTTGACAAATAAATGGCAAAATTCCCTGTAATCCCACTGAGAGAGTGTCCGTGGGTTATTCAGTACAAGCTTCACTCACAGGGCTCTTGCAGATGCTAAGGGAAGCTGTGGGTCCATGCTGAGTGCTAGAACGATGCTCTTACAGTCAGGAACAATTTAGCTCTCAGAAGTTGAAATATAAATGCCTTGTTCAGGCTGAATGTTGTGGATGTTACTTAGGCTCGCGGTAGCAAGATGTGGAAATAACCTATTAGGCTATTGCCAGTGTCAGATGTTGTCCTTCAAAACCTTATTTGCAAATTGTTCTTACTTATGCAATGCTTCCCACTGAACTAAAACCAAACTCCGCTGCTGTTCCTTCCTCCGAGCTTCCCTCTGTGTGCTGTCTCCTTTCTAACAGATGCAGGCTCTTTGGCATCAGGGATTTCGGCACTAATTCTTAAACTGTGGATGGTGCCATACCGGTGAGATGAGAGACAATGAATATCAAACAGAGACTTAAAAAATGTATCTGCAGGGATTTTGGTGAAAATGCCCTCGTAGGAGAGTATTATTATTGTTAACTATCTGCAGAACTTGTTTTTTTACTACATGAATATACTGGTATTGCTGAACAAATGCAAGTCAAAATCGCTCTTATAATAATTTAGATTTTAACATTTTTTTTCATGCAAAAAATCTGCGAATGTCCTGGTTTCTTTCTCCCGTATTTATAGTAAGGTGAACTAAGAATGCTTAACATGAATTCTGAAAGAAACTTAATTTACATGAAGTAAAAGAAAACATGTTGTGTTTAAAAAGACAGTAACAGCTCCTTTTCACTCCTTTTTTGATGAGATTGTCTGTTGTAAATTTTAAGAGTATATTTTATTAAAATTATTTCAGTACTTGCATCTTGCACATTCCAGTTGCATTTTAAAATATTTTATATTATCTTAGTGGCATATTTTCAGTTCTCGAGACTCGCAGTCTTTCAGTGCTGCACGTTTTTCATGTTGGGGTTTCTTACATCTGGTTTAGAGTGTAAAGGAAAAAAACCCTGTGAACTGATTTGCACCAAATTCCCTCATAACAGTGAGAGTTTATGGTAAAAAGGGATTGTGAAAGTGAGGGGGAAGCAGGAGAGAATGAAAAATAATGGCAGAATAATTCTTGTAATCACTCAGGATAGGATAAGCATGAAATGCAGCTATAATATGAATGGTAATCTGAAAGGGGGAAGTAACAGCTGAAAGACTTTCAATTAAAATATACTAAGCTTAACTGATTGTGCAGATAAAGCACACCGATACTGCAGTGATGGACACTACACAAATGCCAATGCAGATTCCCAGAGCCCAGCAAACAGTTTAATTAAAAATGAATTTCAATACAATTATTGTCTTAGCCTGACAAACAACTACAACAGAAAGTCGTATTTTGTCGTGCGAGCTCCCGATGCATGAAGCATTTCATTGTAGGGTATTTATGAACCCTGGTTTTGTTTCAGAGCTCATAATGGGCAGTTGAAACACGCAGCAATGAGTATATCCTTGTATCGGTCCTTTGTTCTGGCATTTTATCCGAAGCTCTGATCGGGGATGGGGGGCAGGCGGGAGCCCCCTGCTCGGTGCATTGCAGCGCTTGGGTTGTGTTTCAGTGCCCTCTCGTGGCTCGCACACTGCGGGGACATGGGGGACAGCCAGACCCATGCGGGGACATGGCACCCGGGGGTGCTGCCTTGCAGTCATGTGTGTGTGTGTCCCCCGGGAGAACTCATCCCACTCTACGTGTCCCTCCCATGCTTTTGGCAGTGTCAGCCCCATACACAACCCCATGTGGGCATTGCTGCCTGGGAGCAGAGATGTCCCGTGGACCACACAGGCTGGTGGGGGTGAGCCATCACCCCACGCAGGTCCCTGTGCCTTGTGGAGCCAGGGCCACCTATGCTGGAGGGGAAAAGTCTCACTGTCACCTCTACCCTGGGAGGAAGCATAGACTGCCATTGAGGTCAGCAGGGGATATATGCTTGATTCTTGCCATTGACCCTGTTTCTGGATCAGGTCTGGCCTGTCCAGTCTCTTGCCATGAGATGATTCACACTCTTGTCATGCATCTGGACACCAAGGGATGCTGCAGCTCGAGGGGTACCTGCCTGCATGGGTTTCTGTAGCAGTCATGGGTTATGGAGTGTGAGATGGCCACTTCGACACTTAATCATGCATTTCAGAGTTCCCCTGTGATCTGCATGTACACGCTACTTAAAACATCTCTCCTACACGTTTTGTTCTTCTAACATTTTATTTCACCAGCTGTTTCTGTCTGCCCCTTCCTTTCCTCCCAAATCAATCTGTGCTTCACAAACTGCAGAGCTCAAAGCTGGTGCAAGGGGCTACAGGCTGAGGCACAGGCAGGTTACAGGCAGCTGCCAAGGGAGCCTTCCATGCACATCATTGCCTACAACTTTCTGAAATTAAGTTTCTTGGTCTCTCTTATTCCCCGAAGCAGTCACACTGGTCTGCACGTTGTGCTGCAGCCACTCATCTGTACCGAATGTGCTCTGATACATAAAACCCTATCTAATTCTAAATCAAAATGACTTATCTAAGCCTGGTTAGGAATCAAGCTGTGACCATTCCATTCAGATCACTTATGACACAAACTAGATTTAAACACCTATCTCAAGAAGCATAAACATGTGTCTTCTGACTTTACTATGGTTTTAGATGATGGTAAAAGTCAAAACCATCACCATAATTACCCATCTATTTCTCATTGTGTTTTCTATAGTGCCCATCACTGTAAAACCTAGGATATGATGTTTGAAAGTTAAATAAATGATGTGAAACTTAGATCTTTGTTTCAGCTAGGGATTTTTTTTACAGCATCAGGACTGAGTGCAGGCTGTAAGTCTTGTCTGTGCACTGTGTCTTTTATTGCTTCCTTGTTTGTACAGTGCAGCTTGGGAATTATAAGACAGAGGAGGGTGTATAAACTGCACAGCCCTGTACTGCAGATGAAACTGATCCCTGCTATAATGCTGCTGAAGGTAGGGAGAGCTGTAAATGAGAAGGACTTTTGCTTAGTATTTCATATAACCATTTCACCAAGCAGTGAATTGCCCAGCCCCTGAAGCCTTCTGCTGAGAAAGAGACAGCAGGTACAGAACACCAGTTGTTTTTTAGAAACATTTAACTGAGCAAGAATCATCTTTCCTTCCTCTGTTTTTCAGGTCTATGAGACTGTGTACACATTGCTTTTCATTTTGAGGTACACAGCAAATCAAAGCCAGACCAGGTCTGGGTAGAGTCTTTCCTCTGTTACTGTTGTCCTCCAAAGGTGTGAGAATTTCCCCATAAGATGTTGTTGTATCACTGGTTTTACCTTCTGATAAACTGATGTCCCTGGTGTGGGGAGATTACTTAGAAAGGAGCTCTTGCAAAGAGGAGGAGGAGGGGTACTGGGACTCTCTATGCCTGTGCTGGCTCCTACTGGTCATGAAGTGTCAGTGGAACTGAGGCAGGGTTGAAGGCATTCTTACATGCTTCCCTGATAGCAGAAGTAATTTGCAGGTAGCTGCTGCTTCTGCTGGCCAACAAGCCTGGCCAGACAGCTCTGCTGCAACCATTAACAGTAATATTGCACACACACAGTTCTCAATCCTGTATTTTGTTAATCATAAAACAGGAAGATACCCATTTGTGTACATACATACCCTCTTTTCAGACCTCAATATTTCACATATGTCTAGTATTGAGTGTGATGTGGATGTGGCTGGAGAGAGGAGTTACTCTCCTGCTTTGCAAATAAAATCCCAAAGGACCAAGGGCTAAGAGATGCTGAGCACCCATTTTGATGGGTCTTCCTGGTGCAGACCAGACAAACATGCAGGTCATGCCACTCAAATGTCAAGTGGGTGCAGAGGGACTTTGTGGCCACAGCCAGGTCCTGTGGCTGTGAGTTGAAGTGCAGATGTACCATTGCTTTGGCAGTCCCTGTGCAGCCCCCTTCACACAGATCAAGCCAGTGAGACAGAGCTGCTTTGTTTGCCCAGACTGAAGTGTGTTGCCACGACCTTGCTTTTCTGTGACTCCTATTCTAGTGAGCCCTACCTTGTTTCTCACTGACATTTCCTTGAATGCAACTGTTATTTACAGAACGAGAGGTGAATGCTTAGAGATGTTTTTGGAAGCCAGCAGCAAAGGCCAGGTTAATGGTTACTCGTGTGCTAACACAGACTCTGACCCACACGGTGCAGCCAGAGCGGTGGAGAGCATTGCTATCATCTGCTCACACAGTACAGGATGGCACAGCACAGAGATGACGTAGAGCAGAGCTGTCTCCTCACTGTGCCTCATCTCTCATTAGCAGCAGCCTCTACAGCAAGAGATGCTTCTTTCAGAACTTAAAAAGTGAGCGTGAATGCTATTCAAAAGCCTGCTTGTTAGAAGACTAGAAGCGAGCGGCAGCCTGAGCTGCAGAGATATAGAAGACTTAAAATACATATATATGAATCATATATGCCAGCCTATAAGCTAGGGTGTATAGAAACTGACCTTTCTGTTTCATCACTGCAGAGTAAACAAACAGCATAATTTGCTCCATCCCACAAGTACTTGTCCCCTCTCTGCTGTCTGTCCCAATGTCATGCTCTGCAACTGTGTTTGGCAGCCTCACTCCCTCCCTCTTCTGTCTTCACTGTTTCTTCACCAAAAATGTGGGCCAGTTCATCTGAGTGTAGGGATGAGTCCTGGGCAGAGGCAGTGCAGATGGTAAACAGGACTATCTTGTTTTACTGTATGTCTGTCTTAGATACAGAGATTTAGGTGGCTGGATGCTTATATAGAAAGGAAGACTTCCTGCTATTGGTGGAGGAAAATAAAGCTGTGTCTGAGTAGAGAGATGAATGTAAATGTCTACCTCTCAAAAAAAAAAGAAGCATCAGAATGGAGCTCAGACCTGGGCTAATGCATGTTGAAGTACTCAGCTTTGAGTTCAGACTCAATGTCATTCCATTTTCATAGTCTTTTCTCAGTATCTGCTCCAGCTTGAAGAAAGTCCTCAAGAGTACATATTTTTACATTTGCTAGCTAAATTGCATAAAAAGTTAATGTTCTCCAACCTAAAGATCTGCATTTAGTTTGTCCTTGAGGTAGGTAATCTCCATCAGAAAATGTGTTCTTCACTTATAGAAGCAAACAACTATTCTACATGAAGCTGATGTATATAATAAGCTAAGAAAGCACCCTCTTGTGAGTAGAGCAAGCTGTTCAAAGTCCTAAGTAAGCAGCACTAGAAATCTATTACTTCATGGAAAAGATTTGCTTAATATTTTTAGCCCAGTTGGCAGTTTTTCTAACCTCTTTCACTTTTGAACAGTTTTCATGTAACTTTTTTCCAGTAGTGATTATATACAAACTGTGTAAAGGAATAGGGAAATTTAAGAGGAGCATGTGAGACTGGCAGTGCTGGAACTGAGACCTATCATAAAATACCAACTCTGCAGCCTGATATCCTTCTGCTCTTTGGTGGGTTTCTGCACTGAAAGACTTCAAAGTTTCCCTGTGTACAAATAAATCCTATATCTGCTGGGCTGCATGCATATACTTCATATATAATAACAACAGACAGTCCATCTCACTGCATTTAGCTAGGAACCCTGTCCCCCTGAACGTGCCTATGGTGGGTGCATGTGTTGGAGACAGACCTCAGTGGTGCCTCTGAGCATCAGCCCCATGGTGCCTTTTGTGGCTGAAGTGTGAAGGGCCTGGGTACCACTCAGTATAGTCTACTTCATTTCAATGTAACACTGAGATCTAGTCCTAAAACAGGAGTATGAGCTCTTTATTTGGGTTTGAGTGCTTATTTCAGGCATTCACTGAGGGATAACCATCCTCCTCCTTCTCAGACATCCCAGAAACTGATGCACAGTTATTTTATCCAACTTTTTCTCATTGTTCCAGAAGACATTTTTTCCTATAAGTTTCCAGATGAAGATGAAACCATGACCACTGAGAGTTACAGATTATAGAAAGGTCAGCCTGCAGGAACACTCTCACCTGCATGCTCTGAATCTTAGGCAAAGAATTTCCTAAGCTTAAAGAGCAGGAAGAATGGTAAAGACTAATTCTAACGGAAATTTTGAACATGTACTGAACCACCAGGTGTTAAGAGAGCTTTAGGTGATGAGATTGGGGAAAAGCATCATATCTGGAGCATCTCCACCATGCAAGGTCTGTGAGACATGGCCAGAGGAGATGCTGACAGTGCTAGGGCAGGGGACGGGCTGGTGAAAACCATGTGGTTTGTGTGATATTTGCTGATTTCTGAATTCAAATTACCTTCACTTCTCTCTCTCCTTCCTGCACTGCTCATTTGGATGGAGGTTAGGTGACCTGGCATTCTTTATTCATGAAAGAAACCCTGTAATATATGTACGTTTGTCCTATGTTCATGGGGTTAATTTGGTTTTGGCAAAAAGTACAGAGAAGCAGCCTTGAAGACAGAAGTCCTCCATTTTCCTTCCCAAAAAGATGGTGTCATTTGTGCTGCAGAATCACTGTCCCAAAGGCTTGACTCCTGCCTTGCCTTGAACAGCATGGGTTATTCCAGCTGATGGTCCTTGGCCTTGCTAGATCAGTATATTGCCAGCCCAGTGGTAGACTTTACAGCTTTTCTTACCTCCTCCTAGCTATAAATTTGGTTGGGAGAACCACATTTATCTCTGGGGAACCACAGAGCATCACAAGTGGGTGGCTCATATCCTCCCCTTCTCACTGCCAAGCTGTATCTCAGGGGCAGAGGACTTGCTGGCTTCAGTATGAAATAAAAAGGTCATTTAAAAACTAGTTAGCTGTCCCTCTTATAGGTAGAACTATTTAATTGTGGTTAATTGTGAAACTTAACACCATCAGAAAATTCCTGTTTATCCCACTTGAGCTATTATGCAACTGCTCAGAAAGAAACCACATTTGCCACTAGGGAATAATAAGTCTTATTTATAGAGTAACCCATGCATGAAATCCTCTGGGCAACTAACAAAGTATAGTCTGGCTTAAAAAAGAAAAAAGTCTGAAAAAAACCACCTCCATGTAGTCCAATAAAAGCCAAGAGGGGTGAAATAGTTTCTTAATGTTTTTAGACCAAATGTGGTCAGCAGTAAATGAATGTCAAAGGGACTTTTAACAGATGTTTTCTGGAGCTCCCAACAGTTGGTAGCTGTGTAGGATGATCAGAAAAAGAAAAGAGAATATAGTTGAAGAGGTGACTATGTCTTGACCCTCAGCTCACCAGAGCACCCCTTCTGTCTCTAAGCAGCTTTCATCTAAAACTACTGAAAAAACTAATATGGAGGTGGCTCTGCACAACACCAAGTGACATTAATTTTACCCTCAGATGTGGCAAATTAGGAGAAAAGGCCTCCTGTTTAAAATATTTCCTGTTGAGACCTTGAGATACCATCTCAAGGGAGGAACTTTTGGTTTATCCCTTCAACCCATGTGAGTGGGCATTCTCCCTCCTCTGGAGGGGCTGAGGCCATGAAGGGCGCTGAGAGCTGCTGTGCCACCCTTGAAGATCCACTGCACCCCTGTGTCAAGGGTGGGTGGTCACTGAGCATTAACCAGACACAGAAGTGGGGAGAAAGCATGAAGAAGGGCAATAATATCTGTGTCTTTTTTACCCCCTGGCAGAAATATGTGTGAAGTCCAGGGAGGAGACCAGGGACCAAAGCCAGGGCTGGTCTCCATGCTAAGGCTCTCATCCATACTTGCTTTTCTAAGACTGAATTCAGGATGCTATTGAAAACCAGCTGATAATTTATGCAGGTACAATATATCTCTTAATATCTTCCTTCCAACTACATTTCCTGTATGTTGCAGCTTTTATTTTAATTATTGCATTCCAAATGACTTGCCTTTCAGTCAGCAAGACTGAAAGATCTTGAAAGACCCTAGAAGTAATTTATGAGCAATTATCTGATTTTCATTTTTAGCAGTCTGCACTGTCCCCATTTCTGTCACCTTGGAATATTCTTCACCACAGTCTAGATAATTTAACTAATAAGAAGGACACTCATTTTAAAAGGGGGCTTTCTAATGACAGGCCCTGCTGAGCCTGCTGACACTGGTGCGGGTAGTTGGAATTATTATGGTGATTCTCAGCATTTTCATTAATCTCTTCTGCATTCTCTGGGGTTTCTGAGCTGAAATTTGCCAGGCAAGGTCTTAGAAAAGTAACAATTTTTATTCTCTTTCCTTAGGGTCTCTTTCTCCTATTGTGAAAGTCTATTAAATAAGTTAAAAGTAGTTCACAAAACTACAAATGAGGATGGTGACAACAGGCTTGAGGCATATATAAGGAATGCAATGACTGCTGGAGTGGTGAATTCCCTTTTTCTCACCCCCTCCACCTGAACTTCAGAGTCCAGCAGGGAAAGACAGGGCAATTTTGGGTGCTGAGCCACCCCTTGCTTAGGATTATGGGTTTGCTGAGGATTGCTCTGCTGGGTCCATGGAGAGGTGGTGGCCGCCAGAAGGTAGCTGCAAAGAGGTCCCATGGCCACATCCCCATATCTGCCTTGTGACATGGTTTGGCAACAACCATGCTTACCCCTGGACTCCTCAGAGGCAGTGGAAGGGAATGGAGCAGCAGCACATGGGAAGAGAGGAATGAAACACATGCAAAGTACTATGTGAGGGCCCATCAGCTGTAGTTCTTCCACCCCACAGTGCACAATGCAGAGCACATGCCTTCCCTCTGTGCTTGCCCAGGCACAGCTGAATTGACCTCCAACATGTGGGAGAGCAGGGAGTGACAGACTGCTGTGTGGGTTGGCATAGCCAAGTGACCATCCATTTCCCCCCTTCTCTCTCTGTCTACCAAGCAATAGTTTGACTATGCTTGACCAGCTGTGAGGGGACAGGGAGCTCACAGAAGAGCTGGTGGAACCAGAGCTCTTGTGTTCCTGAAGCACAAGGTCTCCAAAGGGCTCCCTCATGAATGAACAGCCCCACAGAGGTGTTGGGACCCAAATGTTTCTTGTCACCCCATCATCATATGTGGAAAGGGTGGCCACAGCTCCTCCAAACCCAATTAGCCCCAGGAGCAGAGATGAGCATTTCCTGGCAAAATGAGCATGCCCTCATTTTGGTCACTAGCAGAAGCCATCTGATTTCATACCCCTGAGGTCCACTTTGCCTGTTCAGACTGTTGGTTCTTCGGAAGACCATAAAATCCCACTATTTGCCTGTACAGTACCAACTGCAGGAGCCCTCATTTTTGTGTGGAACATTTGGGCACTACCAGAATCCAAATCACAAATGTCATTTTTATGCTTATATTCTCCTCCCTTTGATCTTTCCCACACTATGATTGCTGATAGATTCAGCTAGCTTAGAAACAAATATTTATTGCAGCTATGCTCTTCCATAAATAGCAATCGTGTACTTTTAATCAGAACAACTCTTACTATTGTATTTAGAAGCTAAGGGGAAGGAGAGCAAAACCATTTAGAAAAGCACAGGATGTGGGCATGTGCATGTGTCCCAGTCCTCTGCACTACAGTGTGCAGAGCTGAGCATGAAAATGACTGCTGTTCTTGGCAAACATCAGAGTCTTTAGATGTTTAAACATTCAGCATGCAGAGGAAGAAAAGGCATGGCAGCTACCAGTTAGCTGGGAGGTTTGTTTTATTTCTCTCTCTGTTCCTCTTGAATGCACTTAGAGGGGATGGCTCAGAGGATTCAAGCTTCCTCGCTTGCTTGTAGGGGGAAAAGAATCATCCTTGCTTTGGGAACACAACTTCTCTACCCAAGCGGGAAGTCAGAGGCACAGCACATCAGCGGGTAAGAGAAATGCTTGCCTTGCCCCCACCCCGACACATCAGAAGTAAAACCTAGGTCAAGTCTTTTCATGCATTGCTCATAGCTTCTTTAAAATAGTGTTTCCACTGATGCGCACCGTGATGAACATTTTTCATGTATTATTAATGTGCTCCTTTGTACCACGTTCTGGAAAAAAAAAAAGTTTTGATTTATTCCACACCTTAAACCTAATGTGACAAACTAGTGAGATGGCAGCGGGCCGCCTTTTTCTTTCTCCAAGATTTGAAAACTGAACTTAAAAGTCTGGAATTATACTCAGATGCATTCCACTCTTGTAATATTAACATTTTTTTTTATTACCTGAACTATTTTCCCTGTCTCCCTTGACTCCCACAGCAGGGACTCTCATATTATTTCCTGCAGTGTTCCACCCCCACTTTCAGAGACCTGGATTTGAGGAGCTGCCCTACCGTTTATCAAAGCTTTTCCCTTGGTCATCAGAGAGAGTCTTGTCTGGTTTGGGCTCTATGAAATTGTCTGCTTCTACTTTTTTCCTTGCTTTTTCTTCCTCTTCTTTGTATCGAGTTATCTGTTCACAGCTGAGTAATCTCAGTAGAACTGCGGGGATGGAGATCTTCTTGCCTCGCGTCAAAGATACAGAACCTTTTTCAGCTGAGCCAGGGATTGGTGATATGGATGGGTATTTATAAGTGCACACACAAAGTAGGAATGAGGTGTCCGCTGTGGCAATTCCTGTACAATATTGTATTGATCTTATATACTTCTGACCTCTTTTTCTGCCCTCTAACCATACAGTTCACCTCCACCAAGACTAACAACTTCCAGCCGCCTTTACTGCTCAGTGCCTTTCGAGCAGCAACCATCTTTCTGGGAAAAACAAAACCAAAGAAACTCCTCACCAATCAGGAAAGGAAAGTCTTTGTTTCTTTTCTTCAAGATGTAGGATTTTCTCCCAAACCAGACCTGTAGAATTTGTAATATCTATTCTTAGATGAGCTGACATGTTTAAAGCTCAATAGATTGTAAAGCAGTTTAAATCATCACTATATTTATCCAACAGAGATTTAGGAATCGTTTGAGAAGAGAGAAAAAAGCTCAGTTTTAAGGTTGAGATAGGTTGTGAGATAATAGACTTTTATTTTCAGTGTTGTTGCACAGAGGAAAATCACAGATCCTTTCTCAGTGAATCCACTGATACCAAATTTGTAGACTGATTCTATGGTCAGCAGATATTTTAACTATATGGTATTAATACAGGTGATCCAACTGTAGAGTGGCGTGATATAACTCTAAACAAATGTTTTGGTTGGGCTTGCTTGGGGGTTAAATTCTTTGTGTGTTTTCAACTGTCCCGTTAGTGCTTTTTTGCTCACAATATAAAGCCTCTATCCTTTATCCTGTGCTTTACTTCCTGAGCTCTTCAACATTTCTCCCTGCAACCCTTTTTGTAGTGCAGTTCCCATATGTAGAGACTGTTGGTTGTTGCTAATCCCTGCCCATTTGTGTGGTGGTCCTCTGAGTAGGAGCCTCTTGGAATGGGAATGAGTCTTACCGAGAACTTGGAAATCACCTAGCTCAAATCAGCATCTATGATAAAAATGTTGACAGCAGTGTTGCAGATGACTATTATTTGTTTATTTATTACTTATGGCTATGTGTTCTTATAACTGGGTAATGGAGTTCTCTTACCTGATATTAATAGGAATACCTTTTTATAGCAATATTAGATATATGAGTACAGATGATGGGGACTTTTTAAACTTCACTGATCAGTTCCATGAATATTTGCTTGAACAGAAATCTAAATCTTCTTTTTCTATATTTGTTTTTCAGCTATTCTGTGGGGGCAAACTCTAATTTTTTCCAAACATTACCGCCACATTTTCCTTCAAAAAAAAGTGTGTGGGAGAAGACCCCTCTTCTGCTGTATTTCTATGTTGCGGCACTTGTGCCAATCACTTTCTGTGGCTACTCTAGTTGACAACTATAATCACAAAAACATTGATGTTTGCGTAAGATCCAAAGCTATGCACAGAAAGCAAATTTTGGATGCTAAAGTGAATGTAAAAGAAACAAAATCTCATTATAAGAGTCAACAATGTGCTAATCAGGCAGTGAAAAGGAAAGCCATGAGCGCTGTACACCAAACCAAGGTTTACCAACACAGCTTAATCCATCCTTACAAGAGGGCTGTAGGAGACTGTTTTGTAAATGGTTACAGAACACAAAAGCTGTAAGATATTAATGCACATTTTGTAAACAGGAAAAGTGGGCAAATCTATAGAGTAAATTACACATCATTTTCCCCCATTTCTTTTGCCTGCCAGCATAACTATGCCCATACTGTGCTGAAAAGAGGGTTTTCACAGATTTGTGATGTTAACTTTTGAATCTATATTTATGAGTTTCCATGATGTTTCTGTAATAATAAGATGATTAACATCTTTTTTACTTAGTATGAGGCACTAAGGCAAACAATGCATGAAACTCACCCGCCTGTAACAGTAGCTGGTTTGTTAGCAGGGGCTGCTGTAAAGACTGTGGTGAACATTAAGAAATATGCATTTATTTTTAGCAGGCACTCTATTCTGTGCAATCCAGCATGGGAAATGGGAAAGGAATTTATAAACTTCTCATTGGCAAAAAAATTCTTCCTAGAGTGGCCTCATTCGTATCTTTTACACCTTTTCTTTCTAGTCCTGCAACCTAAGGTGCCATTGACAAAACATGAGTAGCATGTGTGTTAAGGCAGACCCAGAAAGGAGTTGTTGGTCAAACTAGTCTTCTATTTTGAGTGTTGTCCTGAGTGTGGTTCTACCACCAATTGTGTCCATGCAATATTTTGTCTAGCTCCTATTGTCACAATTAGCTCATTGAGAATATCTTGTGCTCTTGTGCTCTTTCAAAAGCCTCGTACCATCTTCAGACATGCCTTGTGCATGTTGAATTCTGCTCTGTTTTTAGTATCTCTTTTTCTTTCAAGAGAGACCAGGATAGATGGGGTCCTTGACATGACTGGCAGAACCCGGATCTAGCAACCTCTTGAGAATCCCCAAATTTGGTGGCACCCAGATCCTTTGGTGGGGATTTGGTGGTTTCACCATTGATATGTGGCCAAAGAGGCTGACTTTAGCACTCAAATGAAACCTCAGCACTGTGAGGAGTAGTTGCACACTGATGGCGTGGTGCAGAGTACATTGTTTTGACTAGGACAGAATATGAACACAGTCAGTTGTTAAACTTTGTTTAATCAGATTGGAAGTCTCCATGCTCAACTGAGGAGCTTGCAGCAGCATGTGAAAGTGACAGCTAGGGAAAATGCCATCATTAGGAGAATTTCCATAATGTCTATAGCTCTCCATTAACAAGCAGACATGTTGAAGTGATGCACATAGTATTTTCATATTAATAAAAAGCGTGTATGAGTGGCCTTTGTAAGTTTGATGTGTATTCAGGGAAAGTTTGAACTTGAGCATCTGACCTGAATTTGGAATTGAGTGGTCCTTTCAGTGTCGTAAAACCTCATTTTTCATGACAACAATCCATTTATTAGGCAAACCAAAAACCCCATAAGCAGACAGTTTTAGGATTTCAAAGTGCCTTCATACAGGTTCTAGGAAACAACTTGCAAAACATGCAGGAATTTATACGGAGATGTTTAATAAATCAAAGAGACACAACAATGAACATCACTCAGTTTAGGTGATTAGTTCTTTACAGTCATTAGGATTGGAGACCAGAGTGTGTGGACTAGTCTCTTTTCATAGATGATTGATGGCATGAGAGAGATCAGAAACAATATTGTAGACAACAGATGAACAGAGAATATTAAAAAAGCAATGGGGGGAGGATTGAAGCCCTGTTGAAAGATTAAAGAATAGAAAGAAGTACAAATGAGCAAATCAATTATTGTGTGAAGATTTCTAGGATGTTGTTTAATTCATATTGGCCTGTTCTATATTTAGTTTCCTCACAGTTTCTTTTTTTATTGATGTTTCTTATAGTTCCCTCTCTGGAATCTGATTCTAAGATGCATCATTGAATGATCCTTTGAGGGGAAATGTTACAAAATGAGACCCAATCTAGCAAACATTTTCTGACATGAGCCGTCTTGCCTTAACTAAGCAAAATTCAATGATCCTGTTTCGGTGTATGAAAATCACTCAAAGAAGCAAAAAGTTTGCAGATGTGGGCCATAGAGTGGGCACCTCTGCTTGTGGGGGGAAGCGTAGAGAAGGAAAGGGAAGGCGTAACTTTGCACATGCTGCTTCCTTCCCTGGGAATTTCTTTTGGTGCCAAGTGTACGGGGTGGGTTGCTGAAAGGATAGTCCCAAAGACATGCAGAGCGGAGGGGGTTTATGTGCAGTATCTATGTCAGACCCCTTGCTGGGTGTGACACCAGGAGTTGGGCAGTTCTCCCCTGGGAACCTCAGCTTCAGGAGCAGCTTCAGGGGCCAGGGTAGCTGGGTTTTCCAGCTTGTCCTCCTCCTGGGAACCTCCTTTCCCAAAGCATCCTGTACATGGTGTGACAGCTCATTCCATCATGGGGTCATTTGCTTGGACTTCTTGGTTCCCACTTAATTAAGGTGCACAAGTGAGCACTGACATTGGCAAGGACAACACATAACACTTCCTCTGGGAGCTGGAGAAGTGAACTGGAGCCATTGCCCCCACTTCACCATTCCTCAAGCCATCCCAGCAGGCCAGGCAGCTTCAGGTCAATGCGTGAGGAGAGGTGCTGGTGCTGTAGCAGAGCTGTGCGCTGCATGGTGAGGGCTGCACATGGAGGGTGTTAGGGAATGTGAAGAGGATGTCTGGGAATGGGTCGGAGTGGAGAAATTTTTGTGCTTATGGGAAGCACCATGGTAAAGGGAAAAGAGAAAATAAATATATATTGTTAAAATGGTGTACTTTAAGCACAGACCACAGGCTTTAAAGGAATGTAAACATTACTTTGCTGGCTTCAGGATGCCATTACAGAGCCAGGCTCAGGCTGTTCAGGAATCAGTTCCACTTTGGAGCACATTTCAATTAAGTTTTACAATAAATAATTCAGTTTTGCAATACCTGGCTTAGGGATGATTATAACATCACTATAATTGCTTCGAATGTAAACACTGAAATATGCTGCCCCCCACACCAACACCTCAACACTCAAAATTTGGAGGTAAATGTTAGGTGCCTGTCTAAAGATGCTGTATGAAAAGTGCTGCTTTCCACACAAAATGTCACCTTCTTCTCAGAAAGTTATTTTCAACAACAGCCAAAAGGATTCACCAATATCCTTTTTCTGAAGCATTTCATAGAACCATGGTGATTCCTACCTCTTCTTTGCATTTTGTGGTGGATGCATCACAGGAAGGTTGCCAGCCAGGAGGTTTGTGTTACTACCAAGGGTTAGGGGATTTGACTGCTACTGCTGTGAAACACTGTGATGGTACCAAAGCTCATACCAAAGTTTTCCAAACTTAAAAACATTAATTTTTTGGTTTAGGACTCTGAAGCAGCAAAACCATGCAGGCTTTCCAGTGAGCTGATGCAGTTGTTGGCTGCTTGTGAGGAAAACCTCCCTGGACAGGGTCTGCATTTCCCTTTATGAACCCCAGATGATGATTTTTCACAGTGCCAGGTCTGTCCATTCTCTGTCTGGTTCTTTGGAGGCTGTGCTGGTGGTGTGGGTGCAGAGACCCCCTGGGCTATGAGCATCTTACTCCCATCGCTTTCCCTGTGTCTAGCTCTGGGTACTTACTGTTGGTGTAACTATAAAGCCTGCAAGATGACTGGTTTGACCGCAATGAGAAGAACCAAGTGGAGAGTGGAAAAGGGAACACAAGAGATTTGGGAGCAACCTCATCAAAAAGGGGCTGGTTAAAGAGGACTGGAGGAAAGCAGGCAAATAGTGCTGAATGAAGTGAACTAAGGGGGAAGGAATAGTGACTGGGGTCTTCAAAGGAAGGTAAGAGAGAATTCAGTGGGAGCAGGACACAAAATCCCTTAGGATCTGCTCATAATTCCAGTGACTAATTTACAAGCTGTTAGTCCTAAGGTTATCAATGTGGTGCTCGCATTTACCATTGCTGCTCAAGAGACAGCTTTCCTATCTCAGTCTTATAAAAACCATAACCAGTTTTACTTGTGGTTGCCACTGCTACATGGAGAAAAGAGCAAACGGTTCTGTGCTGCTTCTGTTACAAATTTCAGAGGCTTAAACTAAAAAAATACTTGTTTGACTTCAACTATGTAAAAAATGAGCTTGGATACTGGGTCAGTGTCCACAGCAAAATTGCTTTACAGAAAGAAAATCCATGGTCAAAGTATAGATGTGAGATGGTGGATCAAAACCAGGAATTGTAACTTGGGGAAGCTGTGCTTGAGATGAAATCAAGGTCTTTATGCTCAACCAGATTGGCCCTGCTCCTCACGTTAGGCCAGTCAAGTGAAACACAAAGCCAAGATAAACATGACATAAGTACTAGAGCCATTACACATTTCATCACCTCCAGGTATAAGGACCAAGGAGGCAAGGCTGTGTGCTGCTGTGGTTGAGCATCCTTTCAGCTGGCCACTTAGATGGCTGACTCTGTGTGTAGTAATGAACATTAGTAAATAAATGAAAATCGAAAGTCTTTTATATATTCTTTTTCACAGCCTGCACAAAGAAAAGTAAGGATCTAAAGAGAGTAAACTAGTTATATAGTTCTTATTCAAGTAGGAGTTTTTTGTTCTATCAGAACTGCAGAGCTGTACTTGTGAATCACTACACTTGAAGTTATTTGTCTCTTATTTTAGTCATTTAGACAATTCATTGAACAGCATACTAAATTATTCTGCCAAAGAATCACCAGATATTTAGTATAGGTATTACTCTATGATCTCCTGTTTGATTTCCCTCCTGGAAACAGATGATATCTCACTGTCCCACTGAACAATGTGTGAGTCCTCTTCAAAATAAAAACATCACAATGAATAGAGAAAAAAAAATCATTACAAAGTCACATTAATTTTTTTTAATGGCATATTTTGGAGGTAAGGGCTTTCTTTAAATCCGTATTTCCTAGTTTGTGCTTGCCTCTAAATGCATAGAGAATAGTATTAATGGTTCTGTATGGGTACTGTGTGGTTTTGCTTCTTCAACAGGAAAAATGTAGTTACCATGATGTTCATTATATTCAGCTTGGTTGGGGCTTGCAAGGATAAATTAGTAATGAGGGTGAGGTCACACCACAGCGTAAGAGGAAAAAAAGACTTGGATGTTGGCTGAAGTGGCACCAGGTTGTGTGGCAACTCTTGCAGTTGAGCAGTGCCCAGGGCTGCAAAAGTGCCTCCTGTGGGAGCTGCAGATCTGCAGCCACTGCAGCTTTGCAGCCCTGGGTGCTCAGTGGCCTTTTTCAGTGTACAGAAAGGAGATGGGTACTCCCTAGAAGTCCATGCACCTCTGTGCAATCCCTTTTTGTCTTCTCTCACTCCCATGCAGCATGTGAGTCTCTCAGCCAAGGACCACATCAGATTGGTCCATTGAACACAGCCTACAGCAGCTGGTCTGTTCCACTGTACTCAAGGACCACATTTTGGGAAGGTGACAGAGTTTCTAACATCAGCTTGCTTGCCAGCTGCTATGTGACATATTTTGGAAGTGCCTGGCTCACCAATGCAGGATAGGTCCATGCACCTCTGTGCAAGCTGCTGCTTGCTGAGCCTGGCCACCCCACTGTGCTGCTGCTCCTTATGCCCTGGTGAAGAAAATCCTTACGGGTGCAGTGCCAGGCCTTAGCATCAGGGTCTTTCAGGTTCAACAGCACCACTTAGTCTTTGCTTTTACAGCTTCTCCTTTCCTTCCTATTCTCTTATTGCTGCCATCAGTTTAAATGCCAAATGCTGCACCTTCCATAAACCCCATCTTTTCCCCCAAAGCAGCAGGATGGCACTGTCAGCTCCTGCCAGTTCTCCTCTGAATCTGCTTCCACCTCTAGCTAACTCCTCCATCAAAGAGTACCTTATGGGGTTATGGCTTGTATGTTTTCCCTCGGAATAATATTCCCTGCTCTGCACTTTGTCTGAGGAAGGACAAACAGAGCCTGTGGAGGAGGCGTTTGGTAACTGGAACAGAGAGACTATATTAGCTCTACCTTTGCAGTGTAAAAATATCTGGTTTAGGATGATTGGACAGAATTCAGCCCTTGGGATTTATAGCCTAGGCAGGTTAAGTGAGAGCCGTGCACATTAAATGCAGGCTGAGGTAGGCCATTGCATTCTTCCTAAAAAGATGTTACCCTACAGTCAGATTTTGTTTGTTTTTAATACTCTGTAAATTCAATACAGGGGCTTTGATGCATGTTTTTCAGCTTGAAAGCAAAACTGTCTTCCTTTGTCCAGCACTTTACAATTTTAATGCTTTTAGCAGGCAGCTCCAAGACACAAAACTGGGCTCGGGAAGCTGCACAGCTAACAAGAATATCTGGAGCTGTTAAAGGGAAGATTTAAAAGAACACCCAAGAGGCCAGGAGGGGACAGAAACCTTTTGGCCAGGGCATACATCAGTCTTTGACTGAGGACAGGAACAAAGCTGCACCAGGGCAGGTTGTTCTTCAAGGGCTCAGTGGTGTTTATACACCTTCAGAGGAAGAGTCTGGTATCAAATCAGCGTCAGAGAGAGGTTGCTGGCCCTGGTGTGTACTGCTGGAGTGGGATTGCCTCTCTCCCTAACTAGCTGAGCCTCTTCTTGCACCAGCTTTGAGCTTGCATAAAGCCTTTGAAGAGTTACTTCTGGGTTATAGTGATGGGGGTGAGGGAAAAGCCCTTTTGCACGTCCAACAGAACTTTCTGCTGCTGCACTTACTCTGGTTTTTGTTTGTTTGCTTGTCTTTAAATTTTTACTGTGCTTTTGATCTGAGCCCAAGAATTGAAACCATCACTGGGAATGTGCTGCTAGAGAGAAGTATGAAACAAAATGCAGCCGCAACACTTTAAATGTTGTTTTAAGTGGTGTCTAGACCTCATGCTGGCTTTCTGCACCAAGATGAATTTCACAAAGAGAATAACCTTCTCCCCCCCCCCCGAATTTATATTAAAAGTCAATTCCCTATACTCTCACTCAACTCTGGTCCTTCTGTATAAAGAGGAATAATGGGGCTTCTGCTTTCTTGTTTCATTTGCCATTTGTAAAAGGCTCATGTTTAATGGAAGTGGAGGGAACACTAAAAAGGAAGTACGAATATGAATAGGGATTTTGAGTTATAAGGTTAATTAAAGAAAGCCACAAAATGGTAGCAGTAGAAAAGGCCAAATTCAAAGCATCAATCTTGGTGTATTCTTTGGCATTGCTGTTGAGTCCTGACCTGAAAGATGTCCTGACCCTTGAAGAGACTGGCTCATGCTCTTGTGGGTACACTGCTGTTGGTTGATGCTAGCAAGTATTTCTAGAACCACTGGTTGTAGTAAATTTGCGTAATAGATGTTTTTCTTTTTCCTAAGGAATTTTCTCTCTTCGCTCACAGCTGTGGTGATTTGTTTCTTCTGGTGTTAATAACTAGATCTGCGGTTAATTTATCTGACACTGTAATAATCTACATACACCAGACACGTGCAGGTAAGACCCAGCACAGACTATTCATTAATGTTGGAGGATGGAGAAGAGTCATCAGCCAGGATGGGCTTGAAATGCTTCCCAATGTTGTGCACAGGGGCAGGAAAATGTCCAAGGGAAATATTTTTTCTGTAAAAATTCCCATTTAGGTGAAAAAAAAGGACAAAGGAATGTTTCCACTGTTTTGGCAACCAAAACTACTCAAACGTTACAGAGTACAATACTTGGTAGTAATTCCCAATAAATAATTGAGATTATAGTGGTTTAGATTATTCTTTTCTTTCTTTTATACAAGACATCACAGCGAAGACAGGGCACCTCTTGTGCCTGGAGCTGCTCATTAAAATAGTTAAAAATACTGAGTGAGAAGAGCTTATTATCTAAACAGGCAACACATAGTGAAAGATGGGAAGTTACTACCCACACTCTTCAGGTGGGAATGAAGGAATATTGAGAGTAAATGATTTGTTCAAGGCAGCATAGATGACCCTGCAGAACCCACCCCTGTCCACTGCAGTTCTGATCCATTGGTTTTCATCTATTCATTCTCAATTTAAAAAGATTTAATGGTTCTTATCTATTTTTTTCTACGTATTTATTGCTTGAAGGCACCTATACTGTCACGGAGAAGTGCTTCATATCTGATGAGCAAGCTATCATCACTAGGATGGGCTTGGACATGTAGGGATTGGGTCCATTCCCAAAAAAGAACATCTGCACTCAAATTCTGCACCACCTTTGCTATGCACAGCAGTACACTTTATGTTGTGTATTGCATCTCTGTTGTACTCATATCCCTGAAAGTCTTGGCTGTATTCTGATGCACAAGGAAAGCAAGATGGTCTATATTGGCTCATAACTGATAAGAATCAAAATACTCCAAAGCTTCTTTTCAGTTTCTTGAAGCTCCCTACTGGAAAGATATTTCCATATATATGAAAGAGGAAGAAGGACTTTTACTTATTTAAGCTTTAGTCCATCTTCTAAAATCAGCAGAAGGTGCAAGCAGGTTTGTCTTTCCACAGGGTCTGACATGAAGACCTCTTTGCTGCATACACAGGGGCAGAATGAAATGGGTCCACAGAACATTCTTACTGGCCAAAATTCCTCTGGGTAAAAAAAGAAACCAGGAACCTTACTGCTTGTGTCTGCTTATGCAGATTTATGTGACAAAAAGATATGTGCTTCGTGCTACCCCTCTGCATGTGGCGAGATTTCACCCAGCAGCTTGAGAAGGTAAATTGTTAAACAGCACCCAGGATAGAGGGCAAGATGACTATGTGTCATGGAACACTTTTTACATATCGTGAGCTGTGCACAAGGGCATATCTAAATAAAATGCATAGGAAATAGCATCATGCAAATATGATCTACATTTTTTTTCTTGATCAAAGAGACTGAGGGAAAAAAATAATTAAAAAGTAAAAGCCTTATGCAATGAGATTTAAAAGAAAACTTTGGAGGCTGACAAGACGCATCTGGCACAACTTCAAAGTCCTTCAAAGTACATATAATCAATGTTTGTCAATAGCAGTTTTGCATCCTTTAATTTATCTTTCATGGATATAAAGCATGATGTTATTAGGATCCAGTCCATACCTTAATTCTGTTTGAGATTTGATGAATCAGGGCTCTATTAAAATTCAGTGCAAATCAGCTTACTCAAGGACACATTACATAAAGTTGTGCGTTATCTAACTCCTTTTATCTTGCTGTCTTTCTAACTCGTTAAAGAATCTGGAATCTCTTAAACTTGTATGTGTGGCCACCAACATACTAAATCTCAAACACGTTTTGCTTGTAGGCACCTGCTTAAATTATGCACGTGTGGCATAATTAGCATACCTAAATTCTTTGTGTATTTTGTGATGTATGAAATCTCCTTTAGGATGTTCAGGCTCCAAAGTGTGAGGAATCATCAGAAGTAAGGTTCCCTGACATCCAAGTTTCAGCACTTGTCACAGAGTCTGTAATCAAGTCCTCACAGCTTATCTTTTTCACACAAAAATTACATTTGGGGTAGGAAATGACGAAGCCCTTCTCATTTAACTGTTTTCTTCCTCATATTTCAACATATGGACACCCCATCTATCCTTTTTATTTACTGTAGGCTATTCAGGTACTCCTGAGCAGGCAACCATATTCATTTTTCTCCTAGTGTTGTTTAATATGTTGTTTAATATGTTTAATAATTAATATGTTTAATATGTTGTTTAATATGTTAATATGCTTAACACTATTCTATTTAACTGTTTTTTAATCACAGAGAAAACATATTGCTAGGGAGTTCCATGTGAATTTGGGCTGTGATGTGAGAACACTATTTCTATCACCCTCCTTCTTCCTCCTCAGGCTCTAAACTATATGGGAGAAAGAATATGTCTTATCACTTGTTTTCATAACATATAGCACAAGATCTGATCAGTGAAAGTTTGTCAGCATTTCTGCTACAGACAGTTGTTTATTCTTGCAATAATATTGTGATCTTCTCAGTTGCTACTGTTGTTACAAGTGCTTCAGCTTCTGGAGACTGAGAGTTACTCAAGAATTTCAGTTTTTATTGAATAGAGATTCCAGGTTCTCACATTTGAGAACAGATGTTTGGGAACATGAACCTCAGGGTCTGAAATATAGAAAACAATAAAACCCATGCTTTTTAAAAGCGTTGTATTTTATAACTAGATCTCGCTGGGGTTTTTCAGGTAAAAAGTTAATCTGATTCATACTTTTTTTCAATTGACAATAATAGTCAAGAAATAACCCCATTACAAGGAAAATACTTTGGTTTATTGTCCATTTATACTATTTACGTCTTTGATACTTACTGATTTGAAACATTTACCAGCGGTTAATGCAGTGATTATCTGGTCAGGATGCACTTATTTGATCAGGGTAATCTGTTGAACATTAAACAATATTTGAAGCATGGTTAATTATTTGCACTGAATTAGCTCACCCTTGAATGATTGTGGCTTGTCTGAAAAAGACAAAGACTTAGGCAAGAAGAAAAGGCTAATTTCAAGAAAGAAATGAGCATAAGGATGGTTAACAGTGCTCTGACCCTTCATGTTCTTCCACTGGTCGTTCTCCTAGGGAACACACATTTGTGCGTGAGTATGTTTCTGCATTACTTTTCTTGCTGTGTGCCAGCTCTGCTCCTTGCTGAGCCCTTCCCAAGAAGCTGGAGCATTTAGCTGAGTATCTGCATTTCGGGACACTGAGCTGCCCAAGTGAAGGCTGCATAAGAGAGAAGCCCCATGGGTTTTAGGAGCAGATATCTACAGTGGTAAGGAATATCCTGTTCAGGCCATCCCACTCCCAGGGGTTGCTTCGCCAGCCTTGGGCACTGAGAGATGCTCCAAACCACTGGGCTGCTCATCTTCATGCTGAAGGGACTTGATATCAGATTAAACAGGTCGGGGTATGTGCTGGAAGTTTTGCAAGCTATTTTGTCCAAGATTAAATTTACCACAGCCATAAGTTTTGGATGGTTGAATTTTCATTGCTACTGATATGGAAAAAAGGTTAATGGCAAAATACTCAACACAGCCAGAGATGGCCAGAGCCCTTTACATACTTTCCCAAATCTATTCGTCTCCTCTTTAAAGAAGACTGAAAGAATGACTTGCAACCAAAGTGAAGTTAAAACTCAGTTTAAAAAAGATTTCTTTTGCTTTTCTAAGTACTGAAATCAAGTAGATCTTCCCATGAAAGAATTTGAAGTTCTTTCAAACCTCTGTGTTCTTAATGATGGTTTCTATGCATGCAGGTTTCAGTTTACTGAAATGCAGTGCAAAATTTCAGATGTTGGCATGTTCAAGTTGAGTCCTGTGGGAAAAATATATAGTGAGGGAGTTTAATGTGTTATAAATCTTTTGAAGAGCTTGGTGAATTTGTGATCAGTGATTTTCAAAACACGATAGGGTGCTTATTAATAATTATTAATTAATCATCAGTTCTATCTGCTGACAGAAGTGGGTATGGCACACTTGATCCACCAGTACATGTGGCCACGTACTGGGGGGACCAGCTTTAGGTAGTTCAATGCCAGTTTTACAATGTGGGAACCCAATCTAATATAAATAAGCTCATAATGAGCTGTTTGTATTGGTTCACTCTCAGTGAGGAAGATGTAGGTGCAGTCTTAGACAACACAAAACCTTGCACAGATTTTTCCTAACTAGACCTAAGTGTTAGATTGATTCATTAGCTTTGACAATCCTAATCTGACTTTGCTCTAAATATTGCTGTGGAAAACGTAGCGTGTATCTCCCTCCTGCTCCTGAAAATTCATTAACATTGCTAAAATGCAAAAACGATTCTGCTGTCACTGAAAAGCAGCGTGACAGAATATTCAGCAGGCTGGTTTTTAATAAAACATGTTTTTTCTTCATAATTAATATAACAAGGTTTTCTGGCTTAGCACTTGGCATGGATCCCAGAAAAAAAAAGAGTGGAATGAGTCGCCGTGACGTGACCATTGCATGACAAACATGCTATGAGAGGACATTTTTGCCTTAACAGTTTGTTCCAAAGAAAAACTTACCCTGAAATAGTTTGAGTGAAAAAAGAACAGGTTTGTGTTTTGCTGAAACCATGGAAAACATCCATAAAACCTTATTTCCATTATTTCCCAGAACTATGTATCTTCATCGTCATTTTTATCTGAATCTGGTTTGGGGAGTTTGTATAAGTAACACTCGTATTAGCAAATGTTATTGTCGAAATATAGCAGAAGTTGAACACAGATTTAGGTGATAGCTCCTATCAAGTCAGACAAAATAAAACAGGAAAGCACTTGGACATTCATGGATCTGGCAGGTCTGGAGCAGGACCCTAAGGCAAATATTTCTGTTTGATTCTTTCATATTACCTGAAGAAAAACTGATTTCACCTGCATGAATCCAGACTATCTCCATAAAAGGCATAAAGCTGCATGATGGGTGCTAATGAGAACAAATTTTGGTCCTATATTTTGTCATATATAATGCAACCGAACCAAAGATTGTCTTCAGACATGACAGGTCCTCTCAGGTTGGGTTGAGTTCTTTTCTGCTTTTAATTGCGATTTTGCTCAGTAAGATACTGTCGTAGAAGTGTGCCTGCCACAAGGTATTGTATTCTTAAGTGTTCCTTATTTAGCCAAGAAGAAATCCGAAGAGCTCTGCTGCAGCAGATTGTGCAATTCAGCTTTGTATCGTCCCTTATTCAGACTTGTATTGAAGCAACTTTTCTGAAATACACACAGATTTAAATGGCTTAAACTTTGTGCAGTTTTGGGCTAGAGAACTCTGCAAAAGGACAAGGCTGAGTTGAATCCCACAACACTGGTGATGGAGCTGTTCATGCACCCAGCTGCAGCTTCCATTTAACTACACTCTAAAGTGCTTCAGAACATACTTGCAGGGAATAAAAAATCAGCTCAGGCTTTCTCCTCGTGTCAGAATTCCCTGCAAACTCAACACTCCTAGCAGCAGAGAGGAAGACACGGAGGGGACAGAGTAGCAAAGTGGCTCTTCACTGAGTATTTTGGAACTTAAGAATATTGATATCTGCTAAGATGTGATGGAGAGTGTTTTGAAGTCACTAGCCATGGCCAGTTCAACAACCAAGTGCACTTAGGAGTGGAAAGGGAAGGATTAATGTGTCACATTAAAGTCAAACAATTGCAAAGAAAACTTACTATCAGTGTCTACCTCCTAACTGGCCCACAGCAGATAGAAACTGTTAGCAGTACAGGTCTTTTCCTTTCCTCAGGTGCATGGAGACTAACATTTTACGGCGCCCCAAAGTCAGTGACATCTTTTTCCACCCACCAACGGATCTTTCCCATGGAAAGCTCCCACTCCTGCTCCCCTCTCTCCAGTGCTGCACCACTCACGTGAGGGCTTTATGCTGTGCTGTGTGTGATCATTGTCAAGCCTGTCTCAGCTTGTGGCCCATCAGGTGTGATCCCTTTCTACAGCGCTCACCTAAATTTGCCTGATGCAGCAGGAAAGCAACAAAGCCTTGGGAGTGCCCCCAGCTAATTTTGCACCATGCACTCAGAGAGGGAAACGTTCCTCGCTGACCCCCGAAGGCAACCAGCTTATGCCCTGAAGCGTGCAGGTTGGTATCTCCTGTAACTAAAAGGACTTAATGACTTTGCATAAGCTTTGAGTCTAGCAGTATAACCTGCATCCCCAGCACTGGCTGCAAAAGCGTTTGATAGCGCAGCTCACTTGTTAGTATGACAAGCTGGCTCCTGCAGCCCCTGTGAAACAGAGCTGGTATCTTCCCCTTGCTGTGGCATCCGAGGCTGACCCCATTTTCCACCTGGGAGCACAAGCACACCTCATCTACCAGCGAGCAGCTTTAGAAACAGCCAGCTGCTACCAGGCCATCTCTCACAGTGCAAAGATTAGTTTGGAAACTTTGATCTCTTGGGAAACAGGAACAGGTAACTCCTGCACAGGGAAAAAAGCTGGTTTCAGCAGCACATCCGAGGGCTCTTGCTTTCTTCCTGGATCCCTGTGGTTTTTGCACCAGGTGCTACCATGGGAAAGGTTCACAACTAAATAATCAGCAAAATAAAGACTCTAAATGTAAACTTCTCTGGATGCCCTGGGACCAATTGATAATGAATGTGTCACTCGCTCTGAGGCACATGTTGCAGTTCAGTGTGGAGGCAGGAGATGTCTTGCTAGCAGAGAGGTGAAGAGCTCAGAGGTTTTGGTGGAATCCTTTCAGAGAATGGTTTCCCAGGCTAAAAATACATGTGTTGCATGTGTGTTCCAGATGAAAATATGCCCTGCTTTCATTATACTGCAACCATGGCCTTGGCTGAGAAATACAATGTCATTGCTGGAAAAGCCACTTTCCCTTGAAGTTCAAAGACTGTCACTACCCAAGATGGTTGCAGGCAAAAATCTGGCCAATTGTAAGAGCATCAGAACTGTCGATTCCCTCCTCCTTTGGCGAGAAGCCCAGACAAAGGTTCCCACTGAGAGCTGTCAGCAGGATCAAGGGGTTCACTACGAAAAGGCAGTAGTTGTGTCTGCCCTCATGGCTCCTTCATGCCTTATGTCAGTTGCGGATGGAAGTTGATCAAATATCCATCCTTGTCCTCCAGTTCATCCCCATCCCACCTCCTTCTCGGCTGCAAAGCTGTGGCTGCACAGAAGAACACATGAAAGGGGCAATACTTGTTTGTCTGCCATAGAGGCCACTTGGTGGCAAGTTGCAGGAGAATTTGCACAGCTTAGTGTAATTAAATAAATAGGCCAATTCCTACCAGTGCAGTTTAATATTTGAACTCCTATAGTGCTTTGTAGCAAACTTTGGGTATGTGTAGATGTAGTTTTCATCCTTGTTGCTGGTCTGTCATGACAGCTTGAGTAGCTACATGGTTTACTCTGAATTACTTCTGGTTTGCACACATGTAAATTCACAGTCTAACCCTGGGTTGTTGCCTTTGTGCTGCCTGTTTCTCCACCTCCTTTTGTGGTTTAATTATTCATTTTGATTGTAATAAGGGGTAGCAAATGTACCCGAGACTCAATAAACAGTTCAACTGCAGAATGCCCTTGGCAGCTGTAAATGATTTCCCTTGAATTTGGGGTCAACTCTTCCTGGCTTTATTCAGAAAGAATCACCAAAGATTAACTGGACATTTTTATCTGAGAAAGAGCCACAGGATTCTATCCTGAGACCAAGAAAGCTCACGGTGCTCACATTACTGTTTGAAATCTATTACATTTCATTAGTGTCTCTTTCTTATCGAATTGAAATGGAAAAATGGAGAGTATCGTGTATCTGCAGTGTTTAACCTTGGTACAAAGCTTAATTAGCAAAGTTTCGATGGTTCTTCAGAGAAATGAAGTTTTAGTGAAGTGCTAATCATTATGATGATGGCGACAGACAACAAAGGTCGGGTGAAATTAGGATGTTTTGAATTTCAGCCATTTCTTCCACCATGTTTTTCTAAGAGCCCTATAAATGTAACCAGTTCAATGCTCAGCAATGCACTAGTGCCCATATCGAATGTCTCCCCCAGGTTTTTTCTCTCTCTGCACAGTTTCTTTTTTACGAGCCTAAATAAAGTTTAAACTCACTCTCCACAAATTCTTCCAGCTTCATCCCCCATCCCTGCGGACCTGCTACATACAGGATCTAGAGATTTTATTCCCTCTGGAGAGAGCACACAGAGTATCGGTGTCGAGCTGCAGCAAGGAGACCGTTTGGTGAAACCGGCCCCACACTCTTAATTCCTTCTCCCAACCCTTTTTGTTTGAATCCTGCTCCTCGTTGGGCTCAGTGCTGCACCTCGTCGGAAGGACAAGATCCTCCTCTGCTGGCCATGAGTAAATACGGCACGGCAGGCAGGATGCCCTGCCTTCACTGCCCCTGCCTGCACCCCTCTTGCAGCCCCCAACCTGTGTCCCTCTCCTAACTGCTTTCTGCATCCAATATCCTACATCCCCTTATGGCAGGGAGGAAAGGCTAAGCTCAAGCATGAAAGAGGGGAGGAGGCAAGCGCTTGTCTCTCCTTTACTGCAATCCACCATGGAAAGGGAGCCAAAAGGCTCTGGCTGTGTGCTGGCTCGCAGGGATTCAGTGCTTCAAAACCAGTATAGTCTGGTGAGTAGTCCCGTAGAGCTCCGAAGGGAGGAGAAAAGTCTTCACACCAAGAGGTCAGCTCTGCCTGGGGTTTTGTGTCTCTGCTGCTGAAGCATCTGACAGGCTTATGAGGGGTAAAGCTCTAAGGACACAAGAGCCTTATGATGAAGATTAACTTCTGGATTCTCCACTCCAAGATCTTTTGCTCCCAGTAACATTTGTACTGTAGCAGTAGATAGAGGCTTTCATCCAAAAGGAGGAATCAAAATCTGAGGCTCAGCCACCCTCAACTACAAGCCAGTGTCTGCTCTGAGGGGTGTTACTGGAAACCTGCACATTTTCCAGGCAGCAGTTTATTGCAAGAGGTTAGGGTATCTGCCCTTTCACAGTCAGCTCTGCCCATGGAGGAGTGCTTGGGCACTATGGGAGGGGTAGGTGGGTAACCTGGAAAAGAAAATAGTATAGCAAAGTGCTAGGTTTCTGATCTTTCTCCTTTCCTTGGTGTATGAGCAAAGCCTTGGGAAGGTGACAGTGTCATCTCTGTTCTACAGCTGTGGGAAACTGAGGCACAGATGAGCAAGATCACATCCTTCTCCTCACTCAGCCTGTGCTGAAACCCTCTAGCATCCCCGTGAGGTATCAAGGGCTGCCCTGAGTGTAGGGGCAACCTCACTGAAATCAAACCCTTCTGTCCCCAGAACCCCTTTCCAACCCCATCAGCACAACAGGGCACTGCAGAGAGCTGGTGAGGGAGATGAAATGTTTCTTGCTTCATCCTGCTGCATTACTGCTTCCTTGCTCTTTGGTTTGTCTATTTCTCCAACAGAAAGGAGCACCTTTCTGTCGGAGGTCTGGTTTGGTCTGTGTATATGGATGAACACTACCACTAATTGTAAATGGAGCAATTAAACCTTTCCTTCATACAATGTCTGGCAAAGGAGCTGACAAATCCTGTTACCTGCACTTAAGAAACATATACACCAAGGGCAGAGCTTTTACAGCCTTCTCGTTTACCATCATCTCTGCACTCACTCAGGAAGGCCAATTGTGTGAGTGTGTGTGTCCTTCCAGCTGCAAAGGATTTAGTTATGGGTGTGTGTGGCTCACTCAAGTGCTCCTGGAAAGGGGTTCTGCTGAGTGGTGCAGGGGACATCGCTCATTAAAGTCAGTGGGAAGGGGAGAGCTGGAGTGTCTGTTCTCCCTGGCTCAAACACAAGAGAGAAACAAACGTGCCTGAAGCAAAATCTCATTTATATATTCCAGGTAATATTCACAAATGTAAATTCTGAGCTTTTTAGGTCCTGCTTCTTACCTCATTGCTTCTGAGTCATTCGTTCTCAGTGTTAGCTGAGAATGTCTTTCTTCTATGTACCATTTCTATATATAATGCACAATTAAACAGGTTAGATTTACAGTTAATTGCATCTGTGGCAATATGTAGGTGCACGTAACAACTGTGTGTGAGTGTGTGTGCATGTATGTTGTCTTTATTATATGTGTTCAATTGTTTGGAAGTACATTCTTTTCTGACAAATCATGTGAGGGATGAAGAATAGCAGTTCCAATTCTCCTTCTTTACACCTGCTGTTAGCACGTGTATTCTCATCACTGGCAGGTAATTCTGCCCACAGCTGAGGTTTAGAGCAAGAGGGAAAGCGAGCTGCAATCGAGCTGCAATCGTCATGCAGGGGATGCATCCTGATGTGGAGTCAGCATGTCTCCTTTCAGACAAACCTCACTCGCACTCTTCAAAGCCTGAGAGCTGTTTTCCTTCTTCTGTTCCCTTTTGTTGCTCGCCCTTGATCATGAGCCCAAAAGGAAAGGCTGGAGCCCCACACTGGAAGTCGGACACATGGCATTTCCTTATGGGAAGAGGCAGAACTGTTCTCCTCCATTCATATGTTGTTGACAGCCTTCCAGTTCAGAGATCCAGATCCCACTGGCTGCTCCACGTGCAGTTTCCCAGGGCTGTGCTGGCACTGCCTGACCTCCGCTCTCCCCTGTCTGAGCTTTGGCAGCCGAATGGAGCATGGCCTCTGTTGGTATCACAGACACATTAGACAAATAGTCAGTGCGTGGTCACTTCATGAGCAAAGAGGCAATTGAACTCATTGTGGGCAGGGTTTTCCCAAAGCACACCAGCCCAGCAGCTTGGGCAGGATGCTCAGAAAAGCCAGAGCTCCCATGCGGGTTGTTGGACGCAGCGGGCATTTGAAGACGTTTTGCTAATCCTTTGAAAACCCAGCCCAATTGGCTCTGAAGTGGGTAATGACCCGATCTGGATGCTCAGCACTGGGGACGAACAGAAACTTTGTGCTGTAAACCCAGCACTGTGCTGGCTTTTGTTTTTCCAGAAACTGACTCTTTGCCCTTTTCTGCCTCATGCAGGTGGCCCGTTTATTCTCCCTGGCTGACCTGCTGGATGGTAAGTGGTTTCGATTTCGTTTTAACTTGTGCATACCAAACCAAGAGGCTGGTGACCTGGTCCTTCAAAGAGCCTTTGCTAGTGCCCAGTGCTGAATCTTATTAACTTCATGCTCAGCTTTGCTGAGCTCAAAATAAGACCTATGATCAACTACAAAGTATATTTGACTTTGGATGAGTAATATGGTAATATTCAGACTTCTGCATGTGCTCTGTGCTGGGCCAGGAGACAACACTGCACTAGGTCCCAGGCAGAAGCATGTCTGGAGCCCAAACCAGAGGTACAGCAGTAGTACTACTTTGCAGCTGGTTGTGGGGTACTCCTAAACTGCACCTGCAACTCACAGCTCTGTTCCATGCCTGGACTTTTCCACCATTCATAGAATCATAGAATGGTTTGGGTTGGAAAGGAGCTTAAGATCATCCAGTTCCAGCCCCCTGCCATGGGCAGGGATACCTCACTCTAGACCATGTCACTCTGTCCAACCTGGCCTTGAACACTGCCAGGGATGGAGCATTTACCATTTATTTGGGCAACCTGTTCCAGTGCCTCACCACCCTCACTGTGAAGAACTTCTTCCTTATATCTAATCTAAACTTCTCTGTCTAAGTTTGAACCCGTCACCCTTTGTACTATCACTACAATCCTGTGGCTTCATTCTGTGGTTGCATGTGCTCAAAACAGCTTTGGGGATCCATGGTAGGTCATGGTGCTGGGCTGCAAACCTCACATAAGCAAAGAGTCTAGCTGTGCCTGAAAACTGAAGGTCAGATAGATGAAGGCTAACTTTCCCTCGCAGCGTAGAACTAACTGTGGAACTTATTTCCACAATGTTTTGTCCAAAGTGCAGGAAGGTTCAAAAAGTGTTTACAAGCTCAGGCAAGTGAAAAATCATTAAGGGCTATGTAGCATTAAGATGTTGATAAGAGTAAAGCTCTGATGAATGTTCTGTGTGGATGTGGAGATTGTGTAAGGATTTGTACATCCTTTCACAGCCTACTTGGTCCACATAGAAGATTATGGTTTTATTGATAAGTTTGGTGTTGTTGCAGGTAAGTCCTGCTTCTCCTTTTCTTGATTTCAGTGGCTTTTAGGTCTGAGTTTATAATTTATAGCTAATAAAGTAGCACATTAATATACTCATTTTCTCAACAAAATTACATTACATTAATATACTAATTTTCTACTGTCCTGTTCATTCCAGTGGCATTTTGGCTTCCAGGTCCGACCTGCAAGTTCAGCAGTCTTGTAGTTCATACAGCGCTGCTGCTTTCCCCAAATTAATGTTGCTCTTCCAACACGATGTGTGTGGAACACACATTTCCAAGTTCTTTGTGCATCTGAGCTCAGCATTTGGCTTCTGCAAGTGTTTGGCCACGGAGTTGTGCACTTGGCTTTGGGCTTCACTCAGAGGCCTTGTGCAAACTGGTTGATTTGCCTTTTGATGATGGAGTATCCCTTTCACAGTTTCTTAATTCATTCCCTCTCTTATGCTTTGTGGTCCTTGCCTCTGTTTCTCCACTGCCTCTGCCCTCTTCCATTCTCCATCCTTCTGCAAGTCCCCCATTCCTTCAGCCATCATCATCCACCTTTGCCCAGTTCCTGTCCCTCCAAGGAAAAGGTGCTGCAAAACTGCTTTTAAGTAACAGCTACAAAACTATATGAAAGGTTTTGCTGTTAGCTGGTCTCACTATTTTCACAACTTCCTTCTGAAGCTGCAGATACTCCCAGCTACAGCCTGTGTGGAAGGGAGGATATACGTGAGGTCTTGTCTCTGCAGAAGTAAATGGGGGACATCTCATTATTTAAAAAACAGTCAAGATTTTAGCCCCATAAAAATAACATTACATTATTCTCAGAGCTGGAGACAAAAAGTATTTAGAAAGGTGGTAGGAAAACTCATCCTGCTTAAATTGGGCCACATTTCAGTCAATCCCCAGAGGTTCAGAGAGCTTGAATAAACGCTGGGTACTTTCTGGCACTCTTGATGTGTGTTGGCAATAGGCTTTAACTTTGCACATCACTCATCTTGACATCTGCAGTCCAACAAAGTTACCTCGCAATTCAGGTCACTCGATGGCATCCTAATGCATCACTTTCCCACTTGGAACATTAGTCATGACTTGATCCAGTGAACGTTTTGAAAACAGTGTGACTGCCAGCATTGGGATATCTGTTCTCTCTGAAACAGAGAGCCCATGTAAGCTAATGAACAAGGGGATATTGATCAGAAATCCATTGCTTGATCGACAGCTCTTGGCAATGTGAAAAACTGCAGATGAAAGCTTGAGCAGTTTAAAAGATCACCCAGACCTCAAAGCTGATTTGAAGCTTTAAAAGTCAATCTCTGTCTATCAATTATGGGGGAATTTTTTTGTACTACACAGAGGAAAGTTATTCTTTGAAAATTTGCATGCAGGATGTCTAATTTAATTTCATGTAATAGTCACATTTCAGTGACAAATGTCAGATCACTGCTTTTTTTAAGTATGTTAAGGTTTTCCAGCACTTACAAAGAGCGAACACTCTGATTTAGTAATATGTTTAAATCAACCAGTGTATCAGACTTTGTGCACTAATTATGTGCTCAGATACAAAAAAGTGTTGTTTTTCCTTTACTAAACCTATAGCTTGTTATGAATAATTAAAAAAAAAGTGGAATGGGAGCACTTCTTAAATAAGAGATGTGGAAGCCAAATAGTTATTTAGTGTCGAAGCAATGATAAATAAGATGACATCTTTTAGCTTGATGGCATGTACCCAAGTCAGGGTTTTCTGTTCTTTGTTTTTCACTGCTTCATGCAGCTGGGGAGGACACGGAGTAGCTGAGAGATGGGAAACATCACTCATGTGACCCCTAGAAGCAATTCCTGTTTCATAAGGAGGGATGGGGAAAGTAGGGACACTGGTGATTCCTCAGATCGGCTGCGCTCTCCCACCACCTTGGCTGGTCTGCAGGCCACGCAGCTCAGCTTCCTGACTTCTATTATTCATATGGGGAAAACAGGGTACCCAAGAGGGTTTACTGATGTTTTCCAAGCCCTTTCTGCATGCACCTTTAACTGCACAGCTTGGTCATAACATTTCTTGTAATGGTAACTGCCAGCCCATGAAGGGGTTTGTTTGGTGCTGCCCGCTCCACCTGAACCCTGCTCACCCAAAAGTGCCCTAATGGGGCAAACTGGCCCTCAAAGGCTGATGGGTACCAAACTGGCCTCAGGTGTGCATTGACCCATCCCAGAGCTGCCTGTATGTCATGTCCCTGTCAGTGCAAATGGGGTTTTTTGCCTCCTCCATCTTGCAGAGCTGCCAGAAGCACATGTCCTATAAAATGTGAATTGCATCTTGGCTAACTTGGGCTTTACCATAGAGGTGTACTTAAAATAGTCCATAATGGGCCAACAAGTAATTTGATAGGTGTTGTTAATAAATGATTAATTATTAACATTAAAATATTGCTAAGATATGATGCCAATTTAACAAACTGAAGTGACAGTATTGTCATCTCTTAACACCGTATTTACACTGAGGAGGTGGTTTAAAAATCATGGTAGATGCTTCTACAATGGCTTAGCTATTTGAGCTCATTTGGAGCACTTGTTTTTCCTCTATCAACTCAAGCGAGTCCTCACCAGCTTCTGTAAATCATGCTGGGCGTATTTGCAGTCTGCTTTTGGCAGTAGTAACTCCCCTGTTCATCCTTCATAACTTTTAGCAGGTATGTTTTCCCATTAAAAGGGCTCCCCCATCCCTCAGAATACTTCTTTAAAACATCTGTGGAATGAAAGCCGATGTTACCCACTGAGATTCTGAAAACAAACAGGGGAAACAAAATCAGTCTCCTTCAGACAATCCCCTCAAACTCAAGTCCTCTTGCAAAGTCTCCCCTCCTACGCAGTGAGCTTGCAGGCTGCATTTCAGGCAAAACCCTCTTTTTGTTTTCCTTTCTTAACTACATCACATTAAATTTAATTTTGCTCACGGTAGACAATGTCCTTATCTTCCAGCGAGATCCTTCTGTTCCTCAGCAAGGCACACACTTCTGCAACACTTGCACATTGTCGAGACTCAGCTCCTGTGGAAATAATGAGCTGAGGAAAAGGAGTCTTGACTTAACATAGCAATAAATGAGGTGAAACTTTCCTTCTTTTTATTTTTTTTTGGTGAGAGTTGGCATGTAGGAAAAAAAGAATAAAAAAAGAGAAGACAGTTCTATTTTAATATGAAGTATAAAACATCCATTGTACAAAAGTGGAATTTCTTTCTTTTTTTTTTCAGAAGCAAAGAAAGAATAAAGATAAAGGCTGCAAGGGAATGAATGAGGAGAGAAAACTAAGATAATGCAGTTGATAATCAGTTCAAGGCAGAGCATTATCCATGGGGCCATCGGTCCGGCCCTAGGGGAGAGCTTTTTAAAATGCCTCTGTATGGAGCTTAGCTTTGCTCATTACCATAGTTTGTCTTTGAAACACCGGCGTGGCTTCCCCCGGCAGCAGCCATACCTGTGCAAGGAGCCGCCAGCCCACTTTAATCATCCAAACCCCCCCCCAAAACATGGGCTGGCAAAGCAGCGTGTCCCACCGGTGCCAGGCTCCCAGGAGGATGCTGGCTGCCGGCTTGGCTGAGGCAAGGATGGGCTTTTCAGCATGGGTCTCTTGCACTGGGTCCTCGCTCCTCAGAAGGGCTTTGCATGTAGGGAGCTACATAGGTGTGCAGGTGCCTTGGGCCCTCGCTCCCCTCTGATTTCCCTCAAAATGGGTTTCTGTGTCCCCACACGCAGCAGGTACCTGCACACCGGTGAGGGTCTTGCCTCGTGCTCCAGCAGCGGTGATGCTGGTGATCAAAGTAGCTGGACAAAGGAAAACCCTTCTTCTTGTAGGAATCTAAATCTCCTTTTCTCACTGTGCTGGTAGCAGCCATCAGCATCTTCCCTGGCCGTGAGGGCAGAGCTGGGGCCAGGAGTGCTCAGGGGTGGCCATGCTTGGTGCTGGGTGAGTTCTGCTCACACCGAGGAAGAGCTGAATGGCATCTTTGGTTCTCAAGATGATGAGAGCTCTAGACCCACTAACATCCCAAATGAGCTGTAGGAGAAAAGGGCCGTCCAACCCAGGAAATAACCTCTTTCATACCTTCTTTTCTTCTATCAGTCTTAATTCCTCTGTTCTTCCACCCTCTTCTCACCCCATCCTGCAGACGAGGCTGATGACTATGAGTACGATGATGAGTACCTGGAACCGGAGCAGGACCTCTTCAACCAGCAGCAGCACTCAGAGGACCCTGACTGGTTTGAGGCATATTTTGGCTACAGCGATACTAGAAAAGGTACCTCTGAGGGGTGGGCAGGGAGCGGTACAATCCCAGCCCTGCGCTTGCAGCAGGAGTGTGGCAGGGCTCGGCTGCCCGCGTGTGTTTGAAGCAGGAGGGTGGCAGGCCTCGGCTGCCAGCCTGCTCTCGAAATGCCTGCATCAAAGGGATGAGTTAGGAGGATCGTTTGCTGTGTTCTCCTTTGTATTTCTCTTGTAAGGAGCCTGTGTTTTATCTCTGGGTTTCACAGGATGGATTCTGATCATGCAGAACATTTCTGATTGCTACTACAAAAAAAAGCACAGGCTTATTTGTCTATAGACACTGTAAGATGTAATTGCTGTTTTCATGGGATGTATGTTCTGTATTTATGATGGGAACCAAATGTAGAGCAGGTTTCTTTTTTTTCTTCTTTTTTTCTTTTCTCGGTTGCAGGGTTTTCTCTTTTATTTTCTTTTTCTGTTTTGCCAAACTTCAGGAGAGCAGGAGAGGATGCTTGATATGCCTCAGGGAACACAAAAGGAGAGACAGGGAAGTTGGCTGTAACATACCCTGGGTTATCCCCCCGTACAAAGACAGCAGAGCTGGTATGTGGCTGTCCCCATTATAAATTGCTCCTGACAGCCTGGAATGGAGAGGTTGAACACAGTTCTAAGGAGCAGCACTCAAAAGCCCCTCGTCAGGTGCCTGTTCCCTTGAAGCAACAGACACCCAGGGGTATTATAGAGCATCGTGGTGGTGAATGGCTTTTCCAGGGAAGATTTAGTGCCGCCTTACAGCTAGGGCAATGACAAACCCAGATACCTCCACACCAAGTGCATGAAAGCAGATCCCCAGGGCCAGCTCTGGTTCTTCAGGCATCTGTTTCTTCTGCTGCCATAGCGGCAACTCTGCTCCTGGGCAAAGCAGGGACTTGACCCATTACAGCTCCATCACAGACGTAGAGAAGGGAGCTGGGGAGATCCAGGCCCAAAGCCAGGGGCTGTTACAACTTGCAGTAGCCTCTGCAACAAGTCATAGCTGTTCCTGTGGCTGCATAAGCATAGTATGTGTTAACATGATCTGCTGTGCCTAAGGAGGCAGCCTTCTGCAGTCAGAAAACACAAGAAGAGAAAGCAGGTGATGGAGGTGGAGCAGTTGGAAGTAAAAGATCTTCATCCTTCCCCCAGCAGACCCATGCTCCTCCAACCCCTGCAAGAACAACGGTAGGTGTGAAAACAGAGGAAGCAACTTCAGTTGTCTCTGTCCCAAGCCGTACACGGGGAACACGTGCGAGAGAGGTAAGTGCTCCTTTGGTAACTTACACTCCTGATTTTGGCACTGAACACTATCGTACAGCTCTGCCAATGGGAGCGAACACAAGGCTCTATAAACCCACTGTTTGCTGGGCTGAGGGTTTTGACAGCCCACCCCAGTCATGTTCCTATGTTTCACACTTAGCTTCCTGTCCAGACCATGGTCTGTCTAAAGCAGTATCCAGGAAAACAGATTTTAGGTGTTCAGAAAGGTCTACTCAGTCTCCTGCCAGGTGGGGCAGTGAGGAGCTGCTTGCTAGTCATAGAACCATAGAATGGTTTGGGTTGGAAAGGACCTTAAGATCATCTAGTTCCAACCCCCTGCCATGGGCAGGGACACCTCACTCTAGACCATGTCACTCTGTCCAACCTGGCCTTGAACTCTGCCAGGGATGGAGCATTTACCATTTCTTTGGGCCTCCAGATTCTTTCCCACTGATACTAAGAACATGCAGGGAAATCTCAAGTCCACACGGGCCCAGCTCTTGTGCACACACAAATGATGATGAAGTACCTCACGTCTCCGTTTTCCACAGTGGAGGACATGTGTCTGGAGAAGAGATGCCACAGAGGAGACTGCCTGCTTACGTTGACTCCACCTTATTTTCAGTGCAGCTGCAATCACCCCTACAAGAAACCTGACTGCCAACGAGGTGGGCACTCAGCAGGGCACCGAGAGGATTGTGGTGGGGGGACAGCACAGGGATGTCACCCCACCACAGCTGGTCTGTGGTGGGAAATCACACTCGACCCACCGCAGAGTGTGGTCCTGCCCTCGTCATCCAGCCTGAGCCTGCTACAGGTCCCATCCGTGGGGCTGGTCAGTGATGAGTGATGCTTGACGCGCAGGGGAGTGGTTCAGCCACTGGTAAACCAGTGTTTTAAGGAGCATCTAAGAGCTCCTAAGAACTCAAAGCCAACAGGCTAAGTGAGAGCTCTCCCCAGTTTCCGTCAGGCATGTGAGTGGCTCTATGGCGTTCAGCAGAGTGACATGGCTGTTCTGTGTCTTCCCCATTGACAGCACCTTCACCATGCAGGCCAAACCCTTGCAAAAACGGAGGTGTCTGCATTCGGCACAGAATCAGATCGAAGTTCACCTGCGAGTGCCCAGCACCTTTCAGAGGGAGGTTCTGCGAGATCGGTACGTCATAGCACCAGGGCACAGTGCAGGGGTGAAGCCTCCAGACAGCCAGAATAACTGCTGCCATCGCTGACTACACCGGGACACCCTCCTCCTTGGGGAGAGTGTTGGAGGAAGAAGCTGGCTTCTGCAGCCACCACTGGCAAAGCAAATCCAAAGCAGTTCCCGTACTGACGTGTGCTTCAGCAAGGTCCCACTGGTATATGATGAGTGAGCACACATTTCCCAGGGGTCACATATGTCCCATGGGGAAGGAACGTCAGGCTTTCCTTAAATACTCAAAAGCTGATGTAGTGAAGATTCATGCCCAGTTGTCTGTGACTCCCCAGGCTGAGAGAACAGCCACTAATACATGGATGAGTGGCCAAGGGCATCCAAGCCTGCATGAAGAGCCTTTGCCCCTGTACCATGACACCACAGCCCACACGTGTTTCCAAGGAAGTGGATTTGTTTCTTCTCTTTTAAAAGTTGATTGTGTTTCAAACTCCATGTACATGCTCCACATTGCAGATGACTTTTTCCTGCGCCTCACTTACAGGTCAGGTTCACAACCCACTACTTTCCTTTTGGCACATCCACTGCCCTAGCATGGTAGCAGCTCTGTGCTCACTTCTGTCTAACCCTGCTGATATCATTTCTTGCCAGACAAAGATTCTGCTTTGGCATTTAGACACCTCTTATCTACTAGGTCTTTACCATGCAAAGAGGTGTCAGGTATTTGAAGTCAATCAAGCTTCAAGATGGTTAGATATTGTACAGTAGTCTTATTTCTGTTCTGTGTAGGGTAAGGGATATCATTACATGACCCAGTAGGTCCTTCCAATCCTCCATAAAATAAACAGGACAAGGAAGGGAAGAAAGAGGGACTACTTCGGGCAAGGAACAACACAAAAGCAATTGTAATATCAGCATTTTCTTCCTACAGGACTGGATGACTGTTATGAAGAGGACTCCTTTAATTACAGAGGAAGGGTGAACCAAGCAGTGAATGGGAAGACGTGCCTGCACTGGAATTCTCACCTTCTCTTGGACCACCCTATTAATGCCTTTATGGAGGATGCTGACTCTTATGGCATCGGTGAACATAACTTCTGCAGGTAACATTTTGAAGAAGCAACTGCAGAGGTCCTTATCAAAGAGAGACCGTCATGGTTTAATCCCAGCTGGCAACACAGCCCCACTGAGCCACTCAGTCATCCCCCCCAGCAGGATAAGGGAGAGAGAAGAGTAAAAGAGAAAACTTATGGGCTGAGATAAAGACAGTTCAATAGGAAAAACAAAAGCCTTGCACACAAGCAAAGCTAAACAAGGAATTCATTCACCACTTCCCATCGCAGGCAGGTGTTCAGCCATCTCCAGGAAAGCAGGGCTCCATCACACATTACAGTTACTTGAGAAGACAAACACCATCACTCCCAGTGTCTCTTTTCCTTCTTCCCCCAGGTTTACATGCTGAGCACCTTGACTCTGTGTAAGCGCTGCTCAGCAGTGATGAAAATGTCTCTGTGCTATCCACACTGTTTTACCACAAATCCAATGCACAGCCCCATACCAGCTACTATGGAGAAAATGAACTCTACCCCAGCCAAAACCAGCACAGGCACTGAGGACAAACTGCTCACTTGGCAAACTGATAGTGTTAACCTCTCACATCTTTCAAGACAATGCCAGTCTACAAAACAGCAGGATGTCAGAGGTGCATTCCCTAAGTCACTGTACTGATGTGAGGCTTCCAGAAGCAGCTCTCATTTCCCTGAATGAGTTCCCCATTTTTCTTAGTGTTAAGATAGGGACAGTAATATGGCAGAAGCCCCACTCTCTTATCTCAGGCATCTTTGTCAAATCTTATGAAAGAGTATTTTTGGAAGTCTGGCTCTCATATGGGAATAGGAGGTGCTCCCCTAAGCATCTTCAGCTCCTTCCCTGGTTTCATGGAGATTTCCCCATTCCTGATGGCTGATGGTCTGAACTGTTCCCTTCAGGAATCCCGATGAGGATGAAAAACCCTGGTGCTACATCAGAAAAAATCACAAAGTGGAATGGGACTTCTGTGACGTTTCACCCTGCTCAGGAACAGGTATGGAATTAGAAGTGAGCTGTTTTGCTGCAGTGTACATGGTCCAGAGCAGCAGGTGACTCCCTGTTACTTAGCTCCTCCAGTCAATATTACCTCTGCATTATATATCTGCTGTCTCTTCCAATGCAGCTGAAGAGACCCCACAGTCAAGAGACAGCCCAATAGAATCAAATGAAATGTTCAAAACATGTGGACAACCAGAAATTCCAAGGATGGTCCAGAGGATCTATGGTGGGACTAAGACTACAGCTGGCAAACATCCCTGGATAGCATCTCTGCAGACGAAGTCTTCACCTAGGGGTGAACATTTCTGTGGTGGAGTGCTCATCAAAGCGTGCTGGGTTCTTACTGCTGGGCACTGTGTTGTGTAGGTGCATGTCCTATGCCTACAGCAGACAAACGTATACATATTAGGATGTTTTTTAAAGACAGTTTGGAGTTCAAATTATTTGCAATGATGTAAATGATTGATGGAAATCAAGTTGAAAGGAAAATGTATATGTGAAAAAATGAACACATAGCTGAAAATATATATATCCACTTGAAAATGGTGCTTGCTAGAATAACAAATTTAACTTATCCCCCACTCAACTAGAATGAGCTAAAGTAGTTGTGTGAGAGATAAAAAGGAGGAAAGTAACCCAATTTCACAAGGTATAAAAGAAAGACTCTTTGAAAACTTCAGGGGATATTGAAATACTATAAGCAACATCACATATTGCATCATAATTAAGATCTCCAGAACAGCCTAAATATGCATTTTGTTTTCAATTGTTTATGTGCCAGATTGCTTAGAATATGACATTCCTTCAATGTTTTTGTTGAATATACTGGAAACCACCACACTGGAAACTTGTAAATTACAATCTGGAGATCATTCCAGGTGATTTTAAGTATGTCCAGACTGCAAACATGCAATTGTACTCTCCTCGCTCCATGAGCAGCCACCCATCATCACAGCTGCAGTCATACACTGTGTGCCCACTGCTCCTCTGCCCTAAAATGCAAAGAAAACCATGTCCATGCAGCTTTAAATCACTTGGTTTCATGATTGCAGCATGTTAAGAGCACACGTATTGTCCAACACCACCACTTCCCTGACTAAGCCCTCCCATAACAACCTGAGGAAATCTTCTATCCATGCTCTACAGCAGGAAGCAGTATCTTGACTTCCAGACACTAAAGGTGCATGTTATCACCACCACTGATAGATTGTGACTGAATAAGATTTATTTTCTTTTTTCAGACAATCAGCAAAAAATCTCCAAGTAGCCCTTGGGAAGCAAGACCTCAAGAAGAGAGAGCCTCAAGAGCAAATATTTGATGTGGAGAAGGTCATCAAACATTACAACTACAGGGAGAAGAATCACGTCCCACACAATGATATCGGTAAATCCCTTTTATTGAGTATTCACAGGGCTCACCTCCAACCTTAGTGGTTTGAAGTGCCTCTCCCCAACTAATATCAATGTGAAATTCCCATTGAGACTATATCCTGGAAATAATTAGGCCAAACTGTGGCTTAGAGCCATTTGAATCTTTGGGATGTGAATCTTGGCGGGCAGGCAGAAGTGGGAGGAGCAAAACAACAGGGATAGGTCCAGTATGGAGTGGAAATGGCATGTCTGGTATATGCAGCTTTGTCTGGGGTTGTGTCACAGCCCAGTAATGATAGTTTGGGAATAAAGTTAGCTACAAATACTTTCTGTTGTTGTTTATCTTCTCTCCAGCACTACTTAAGCTGAAGCCAGTTGATGGTCACTGTGCAGTGGAAACAACGTATGTGAAAACAGCATGTCTGCCTTACATCCGCTTTCCCGATGGGGCTGACTGCTTCATTTCAGGATGGGGCGCCACAGAGAAAGGTATCCATGGGCACTTCCACAGCAAGATGGGCTGGTACTTTCAGTAGCAATCGCCAGACCCAAATGTGAAACCAAGACATGGAATTCATGTCTTAGGACATGATGAATTAGATGGATTTATTCATCTTAGGATAGCTAAACCCTGCCATGGAAATCACTCATTAGCAGAGATCTCCAACTGCTAAGACCAACCAAACCTTTCGGAGCTCTGCAAAAATCCCTCACGCAGTGTTTTTTGCTTACCACCTGACACACCATGTCATGGTTTCATCTGAAGCCAGCAATAGAAACAAGAAGGTATCAAGCGAGAGGCTATTGTGTATAGAATTTGTGTGTTTCAAGACAGGACTAAGAAAGATGGGAACTTTCACATGGTTTTCCAGCCCGTTGGGTCAGTGAAAGCTTTTCAGCATCTGGATCTTCAGATGTTCTGAAAAATAAGGAAAAAGAAGAAAAAATCCAAAGCTTTTCAAATTCAACCAGCTCTATCCCAAACCTTTCTTGCCCGTGGTAAATCCTAAGGGGAGAAATTACTATGCTTAAAAAAAAGATAATGGCAATTTTCTGAAAAATGCATTTTCTCATGTTCTGATTGATGTGTTGCTGTAAAGCAGCAGAAGGAAAATGTGTCACTGAGGCTGCAGTAGGTGTCCTAGTGCTTTGTGACTGATACAGCCTGATACGATACATAGGACCAAATTCTCCCTTCTGATGTAGCTCTCATTGAAGTCCACAAGAGACAAGTGTGTTCATTTGATCAGAATGCACCAACAGAATTTAATGGACATTTTTGAAAAGTTCCAAATAAAAAGTCTCTCTTGAAAAGGGTACAGGGAATTTTATTTTTTTCTTTCCCCAACAAAGAGTCTCAGGTACCCTGTACATGTTCAAACTAGATGGCTCCTTCTTTGAGCAGAGCTATTATTAGCATTGCAGGAAATCACTGCAGAAATGGAATATTTCCCGAAGTTCAAGCAGAACCAAACTTATAAACCACCCTTAATTATCTACAGATGTAGTGCTTTGAAACCCTGGCTATTGCCTTTAGATGTCAAGTTATGTCTTTAGATTCACTGTAATTAATCATTGCCCTTAAATATTGCATGATTTTCAGTTTTCATCTGTTTCATTAGCCCGAGTGTTAAAACATCTAATGGCAGCAGGCTGAGGAGTGCTGAGCTGCCCGAAGTCCCACTGGGACTCGTGGGAGCTGCAGAAAACCAGCACCTCTGAAAAGCAGGATTACATTGGTAGAGTTGATGGGAGTCAAATTCTGAATGCCTGACTTTGCTTTTCCTCAGGCAGCAACTCGGTGTCCTTAGCAAAGTTTCCAGGCTCCAACTCTAACTCTTACCATTTCAGACAGATGCCACTTCTTTCCTTCCCAGACTAGCACATGCATCCCCCCTCCCTGCTCTTCCCCCTTCCCATCCCACTGGCAAGCAAGCTCGTATTTTGAACAAAGACAACATGTAACAGGGTTGGGAGGAAGGTGACTCCATTTTTTTTGGTGCACATCCCATAGATGACTTATCCCGTCAGCTGTTAGATGCCAACGTCAAGCTGATTTCGCAGAGGAAATGCAATGCACCCAGAGCATATGATCAGAGACTGGATGAAAGCATGTTTTGCGCAGGAAACCTTCAGAGACCCGGAGCTGATTCTTGTCAGGTCTGTTGCTTTTTCTGTATTTGAACATTAATTTTTTGTGCAAATAGGCTGTGCACAGTAACAGCTTTGGCAGGGTGCTGCATATGTATCTGTTTCTCCCATCAGCGTATTTCAACAGCCATCGCCTTTCTTCAGTACAGTTTGAGATGTAAATCCCTAGAGCTAATGTTGTCACTGTCTGACACAGGCAGATCTATGGAAGTTAGAGACTAGCCTGGAAAGTTTGGCTTCTAAGGCAGTTTGTCATAATAACCTGAAAACTTGCCTTTTTTCTCTCCATCTTATTATGGCCTCTGCCACGAGCACCAATTCTAGTCTGATTTTCACTATGATGGTTAAGACATGCAGGGAAAGTCAGGATTGATATTTCTTCTCATTACAACTAGTCTAAATGTGAAGCAAGTTCATATTCATACAGTTGAAACCATATACAGTTGAAACCGTTGATAGGGAAGAGTTTGAACAGCACTTCCTAAGGTACAAACTACCACTGTAAGCATACTTTGCTATAGAAATCACCACTTAAAACAATGAGACCAACCAGCTCAGAATAAAGTTATTTTGAGGGGTGTGGGAGAGACCAAGTATTTTTATTTAGGCCAAGGATCACATTTTTATCTTTCTGAGCTCAGGCTCTTGAATGCCTGGGAAATTTCATGTGACCTTGTCAGCTGTATGTCACAGACTTGAACAAACAAGAAGTTGCATCCAAAAAGTCTGGTATCATTTGCCCTGGTTCCAGAACTGCAAGCTTACTCAGGCACTGAGCAGCATCTGGTGGTACATCCGATAGGGAAAAAGCATCATTAGAGCTTCAAAATCTTACCATAAGATTCTTATTTTGGTTAACATTTTCCTTCAGGTTCTGAACATGTATGTTCTTTCTCACCAGGGAGACTCTGGAGGCCCACTAACTTGTGTAGAAGATGGCTTCTACTATGTATATGGCCTTGTGAGCTGGGGTGATGGCTGCAGGTTAAAAAACAAGCCAGGAGTTTATACCCAGGTGACAGCATTTCTCAGTTGGATTAAATCTACAATTCAGACTGAGTCCAGCTCACTTCATTAGGAGACAGCTTTGAAATGACAAATGGTAAGCTTAAGACATTTACTTATTTTCACTGTTTCCCCAAATGCCTCCTCTTTGACCAAAATATTATTGATATTTTCTCATGGCCTACATGGGGCATCTTGAAAACAACCTTAGAACATTTGCTAGAAAGTCAGTGGCAGTTTTTCTGTTGGGGGCTTTGAAATAAGCCCACATTTCATAGCAACACAGAGCAGAAAGTAAAGCAGCTCCAGTTCTTCCCCAAATCAATCAGAGCTGTGCTTGCCAGTGTTTCCAGTTCTGCTTTTTAAGCCTTGAAAAGTCTGCTGCCAGACATTCCCTTTTCCCCTCATGTGCCTCCTGCCAAAGGTGTGTTTTTTCTGCACTCATCAGACCCCAACGCCTCAAAGCTATAGGTGTGTGCTCCTAAAGCCAGTACTATTTTTCACACGCTTTAAAATCATCGTGTGCCCATGTCTGCAAGACTGCAGCTATTGGAATTATCTGAGGAGAGAGCATCAGGTAGGAGAATTATTTGTAAAAGCCTTTCTGTAGGGCAAATAACCACAAATTCCATCAGTGATTCATTTCAGATTGAAAAGAAAAATAAAAAAATCAATATTAGGATTATCCTCTCTATTCCTGATTAGAGGATCATTACTTAATATGCTACAGATCTACAGTAGTGTACGTGTGCTTAACTTCAAACACAGTGAGACCTAGGGGGTATTAAATCCCATTTAAAGGTATGGGTGTAAAGCTATTGGATAATTCGTGGGCTTTCATAAGTTTTCCAAGTCAAATGGTATCATTTTTGCCCAACGATTCTGCATGGAAATTTGAAAAACAGGGGATTAGTATTAAGTCTATTAACCTGATCTAGTTGAAGATGTCCCTGCACATTGCACAGGGGGTGAGAATTTCTAACAAACTCATTCTGAGGTTTTGCTTTGGAAGATTTGAAAAAGACTGAAAAACTAATTGTGACCTGAATACATCCTGTTAATCAAGAACATATTCCCTGATGTCCACAAAGGCCTGCCCTTGGTTAGTCAATGATCACTTTACTTCCACTGGCCTTTGTCTCGTTTACCTGAATCATGATTTTGTATTCTCTTAGGTCAATGGTGCCAATAATCCAGGAACATAAAAATCTTTGAGTATTACAAGTATGGAATAAGGTGCATCTGATTTATTCATTACAAATTATTTTATATTCTACCAATTGGGTTAATTCATCTGTAGTACAAAGCTGAGCCTGCCAGTCACCTAGTATTAATTTCATTTACTTTAAATAAATATCAGATTCTGTAATACATACAGTGATAAATCACCAAGTATCCACACAAAAATAAAATGCTCACTTAGGAATTGCAATGTTCTGGTTGCTTTTGCTTTTTAAAACAAGTTTTTAGACACCATTTATTGTGCTTCCCAGAAAACCAGAAAAACTACAGGATTTGCAAGACAAGGTATGAATCTATTTGTGTTATGTCATGTTTCTGTTTACTTCTGATACAGCTGCATCCTTCTTCTCTTGAATTGCAGAATTTCTGAAGCATCAGGGTTGACTGTGGCCTGCTGAGATCCTTCTATCTCCAGTTGGTCCTGTAAAATGAAACCCAAGTGAATTGTGAGGACAGCCAGTGGACAGCAGAAAGCTTTAGCTATTATTCCATTAAAATATTTGCATATTAAAATTAGCACAACTGGCCAAATAAACGAGCAAAATCTAAATCACTGCTCTGCACTGAGCAAACCTCTACAGCGGAGAAGTGCACAAAACAGAGGCGTTCATGGAAGTCAAATACTATACATCTCAAAGGACTGAATGTGCTCAAGTCCTAATTTCTCATTTGAGCCCTAAATAAAGAGCAAACCAGCAAACACCTGAGCTCCAGGTGGACTGCACACCTGTAGATTTTTCTGGGATGATCAGATCATCATCATACCTAGGGCTTAAGAAGATATTGCCTGCAGTCCCCACTGCTTGCATTAGTCAACCATAGTAGTAATTTATTTCCTGAGTTACTTTTCAGATGGGAATGTAAATCGTGGATATGTTGTGTTTCTCTTGGCCTGGATTACTGTTTGACTTGTTGCCAAAGTTAAAACTTGAACTAAATGAGTATTTACAGTGCTGATATTCTCTTTTATTGTTACTTAATGTTTCCTAACTGCAGGGGCTACAGGGTCCCTCTATGGACTTCTACTCTCTTGTGCTGGGATGCTGCTTATTGGGAGTTATCCCTGTGGAGGTAGAGAGAAGGAAAACCTGGAAGATCCTGGCTTGTAATTTCTTGCATCTTGAGCTGAACAGACATGGAGGAGGCTGGAGCACTCCCCCTTTGCAGAGAGCCTCCCACAGTATTGGGGAGCCTCCCAGATCTACAGTCATACAGCACACATTATACTCTTAGGAGTCTGCACTGAGCCTGTCAATACAGTTGCCAGTGGAGATTACATGTCAAAATGTAATTATACAGCAACACATGGTGTCTTGCTGACATTAGGAAAAGAGAAGGGGAGTTTTACAGGGAGTCCCTTCCACTTCTGCTTTCTGTGGAGGTAACAGGACACTTAGAGATCTGACATGTACAAGTTAGGGGAAACACATCCCATAGTATAAGTAAATCCTCTCCCTTGGCTCTTCCTAGTCCCTACAGGAATTCCTCAGCCATGAAAGTACTGAATTCCCTTGAGAGGTTCTTTCAAATTAAGGTCTACACAAAGCTTTGTGTGGGAAGTATAGATATTCTGTTGAAATAAAGGGGAGAACTGTAGACTCCAGGAAGCATTCAAAAGCATTAAACAGGCTCTGTGCCTGTCTGCCTTCTACAGAGCAGAGCTGTTGAGATTTGGGAGAAGAACAGTTTAGTCTACTTACAACTCCACGTCCATACTGGGCAGAAGCACCCTGCAATGCCATTTCCCGAAGGTATGCCAACTCAGCAGCTCTTCTTGCCATTTCGACTTTGTGAGAACCTGGGGGAGTCCAGCCAATGCCTCTGAGCCAGTTCAAGTCAGACTTGTATTTTACCTGAGAGAATGAAACACACACTAGTATGTATTATTTTCTTTGGCTCTAATCAAACCACACACTGCGTATTCAAGAGAGAGCATATAAGGAGCAATAGAGTCCGTCATAAACAGATGATTCATTTTCAGCGGGACTGTAGTTCTTTCAAGAATGTGATTTTGTTGATAGGTAAGGTCTGCAAAGCACATTGCCACAGACAGCTCTTAGCACTTGGAAAGACAGTGTCATTCAGCTGTACTTACATCACTCTGCAGCGTGTAGGCCTGCTTTGCATGCTTCACATTCAGCTGCTCAGGATCACAAGTGTACTGGTGAAAAGGCTGCTTGTAGTTAACATTGCTTGCAAGCTGCTGGCTTCTCATAGCATGGAGGAATCCTGGCTGGTTGAGGTGACTCTGGAACTGTGCCATGTTTTGGGCGTATCCACTCCTGTATTGGTTGTCACTTTGGAGTTTCCCCACTCTGAGGACGTGCCTGATTTTGGGATCATCATTTGCACTGAGGAATCCTATCTGCTGGCCTCTGTCTCTCAGGAAGGCTTCTCTGTATTTGTACTGCAGACAGTGCAGAGAAAAATCTCATTTTCACATTCAGAATACCTTCAAATTCTGTAATGAAATAACTTACCTTCCCCTGGATCCTGTAGTGCCCAAAGATCAAGGTTGGTTTGCTAATAAATTACATCTCCCAATCTAACAAGACACTTTGGAAGAATGCCCTTTGTAATAATCTTTAAAGGAGTACAAAAAGACTTAGGGACACCAAAATACTCATCTCAAAAGCAACCAGAGGTCCTCTTACCATTGCACTCTCGGGCACAACCAATACACAGCTCAAGCAACAAAGCTCCTTCATCTTCAGCTTTCTTGCCAACTGTGGTCTTCTGTGTTCAAAGGTGACCCACTTATTCTAGACCATGCTTTATTCATAGCCTAGTACCTATTTTATTTAACTACATCATAATATGCCTCCTTCTCAAGAATAACTTTCTGCAGTGAAACAGAACAGCCTGGTATTTGACATTATTAATGGAAGCCTTTAGTTGGAAATCTTTGCACATAACTGGCATTTGGATTCACTGTACCATCAATTTTCCAAACCAGAACAAGGTCTGAATACATCAGAATTCACCTATTTTTAGAGGGTAGGGGTGGCATGGGAAGGAGGTTGGGAAGTGTTTGAAACAGAACGATGCTTACATCACTAGCAATCTCTCTTGAAGCCTTTGCTGTCTGGAATGGGATGGCGTCAATCCTAAAATCATAGCCAGATGCCCTTGTCTGTTCCCAAGATGTTCTATACAATTTCTGTGTTGAAAAGAAAAAAATGAAAGAGTCATTTCCCCCTGCAGTTTCTTAAATGCAGTCCCATAACTGCAATAATAAATGTTTTATCCTACTGGGCTTATTTGTATCAAGAGTCATCAGTACTATCTCCAAGGTTTTGATCCAGTTCTATAGCACTTCAACTTCTTTTCTATTCACCATAATGATAAAATGTCTCATCTGAAAAGTGCCACCAGGGTTTCCTTTTGTACTTGAATGTGGTTGGTTTTGATGTGATTTAATTTCTATTAGAAACTGTGATGCATCAGTCACATCAATATTGCATTGATATTGCCCTTATTCTCTCTTTTGATGCATCCATTTGCAGTGTCTTGGGTTTCATGGCATCATAATTTCAATACCAGTTATTTCAAGCTTTTCAAATGATCCCTGTCTCTATCCCCAGCCACATGTGGCTTCATTAACTCATATGGAGTAACAGCCAGTTCTAACATATTTAATGTGACTTTGAGAATGTGAAATACATTTACATCCTGAAGAGAAATTGCTCTAGATTTGGTTCTTCTTCAATTAGTAGCTTAAAATAGCTTCCAGTCTGCAGGTCCTGCTACACAGCCATGGTACCTCAGCTGACATTTTCAGCTGTCACTTTCTGATTTTACTCATTTGCTTTCAGTAAGTCTTTAAGTCATCCTTTCTGAGATTTGTGACCACATGAAGACAAGCACAAAATCCACTTCACATTTTAGAAGATATTCTTCTGCTTCACCCATAAATTTAGTGCTAGGTGATGCTAAATTTGAAGGTAAACTGAGATGCCAGAAATCCTGCAAGTCAGCCTGGGCAGAAGCAACTCAAGCATTACTGCACACCCTGCTAACTGGTCTAGAGCTGACCTTTCATCAGTGTGCAATCACCCCTTTGCCTTTTTACATTCTCCTCCATCATGTCAAAGAATGTAAATCCCACTTGTTTCTTTCACCTACATAGCACCTATCACCAAACCAGGAACTCAAAGCTTCTTATAAGCCAAGGTCACTCTGACCCTGCAGTTAAAGACAACAGCTATTTAATCAGGGAACAGTGCCTCTGTCTGGAATAACATGGAAACAAAATCCCTTTCAGCCAATTTCACTCACTGATCCAGCTGCATCCAGGTTGATGACAAGTGTGCCTAATGGATCAGTTCAACACAGGGAGATTATACAGTCAAGGAAAGAGGATTCTCCCTTTTCCCCCATCCAAACATAAGTAAAAAGATTTAAATTGGTAACTAACCAGACCTATACTGAAGGACTGAAATCCTGAATAATAGCTTCCTGCCCTGAAAAGCAGAACTAGTGCTCAAAATAAACATCAGCAGACTTTTCCTGCTCCCTCCAGCCCAAACCTAGCAACATATTGGCTGTCCACAATCTCTGGCTTTTCTAGTTTTTGTCTGGCTTTACATACACATGAAAAATTTGATTCCCAAGCAAGCTTACCAAGTCAATTCCATGAAGTAAAAGGCTTACTTACATCACTGAGGTGAAGTGCATTCTGGCGGGCTCGGATAAAATCTGGATGATCAGGAGGCAGGGTGTACCTGTGCCTGGCTTCCGAGTCTCCAGCCTTGTACAGTCTCTGTGGAGTCAAAAGTCATTGAATGCAGCTGATACTGGAGGTAATGTTGAGATCAATTCTTTTATGCACTGTAGTGCAACAAAAGTTAAGATCACTCATAGTAAAATGAAACCTACGTCACTGCACTGGAGGTAGCTGGTTTTAGCATGGATCAAATCTGGAGAGTCAACCACAGCAGTGAACTTCAAACTTTCTGGCTTCTGACGGTACTTTATCTGAGAGGGGGAGGAGGCAACAAGAACAAACAAAGGAAAAAAAACCACAGGACGTTTCTGTTAATGATATATCACAATTCCAAGCGTGTGATAACTGGAGTAACACATAAAAGCCACCTTCCTCAAGCCACAGTATTAAAAACATACTGTTCTGCTATGGTCTCAGTTGCTCTTTTCAGCTAGGGAACGGGCATATCACCGTAGCCTTGCTGTGGTGCCCAGGCACTAAACTTCTTTGTGTGTGTGTGCAAGAAGGACTTCCCACTGAAAATTCACATGCAAAAAGCTTTTGAACACTACACTATTGACAGCTAATAATTTTTCTCCATTAATGCATGATATCGAGCCGGCAAATGCCCCTTCAGTGTGGCTGTCAGTGCTGTATCTTTCTATATCACTTCCATAACCACCTGCTTAGAATTTCATAATGGAGTTTACTGCATTTATTTATTGCCACATACTTTGTTTATACTCCTGTGTTTCATTCGGAATGGAAAATATTCAGCAGGTGTCACACAGTGGACTTGCATCTCCCGTACTGCTTCTTGGTAACTTACACCTTGTATAAACAGGCTCCCACATCAAAAGGCAATGATAAGCTACATTCGTAAGTGTCATGTAACGAGGAGCCTTGATGGTAAACAATTCCTACAGACGTGCTATCCCATGAAAGATTTATCAGTTACCTCGCTGATGAGCTCTCCAGCCTTCTTTACACTTTCTATATGTGGAGATCTCAGAGCCATCCAACCAACTCCTTTCATGAAGTTCAGGTCTGATTTATAGCGATGCTGTTAAAAATGAAAATCGTTAGCTATCAGCTTTGTATCCACAGCTATTAAGGTTTCTTAAAAAGACTCCCTGATTCCTATTAACATTTTGTGGGTTTTCATTTGCCATGCACATATCACGTAGGAAAGCCAAACTGTTTGCATTTGTTCATTCCACCAGGAATTAAATAATGTATCATATGCAAGTTTCAAGAGAAGGCCTCACGAGTGAATTAGTATGACTCAAAGCAGTAAGTAATAACCTGTTTGTACTGGGCGTAAAAGAACCCCTTTTGAAATAATTTTCTGAGGTGAGTTCAAGTCAGGAATACTAATTATTTTATCTGGTGTACATTTCCTCATTAACCCCATTTCTAGGAGGACAAATTACGCTTTCTTTACTCGCATTAAAGGCTTACTCTACCTCCTAATCCAGTAAAGAAAGCAAGGCAGACCTAATAAAAAATGAAAGCCAGTAAAGCCCCCACAATCCCAACAATTCTGACTTCTCCTTCAGAGTGACAGTGTCTAACTGTGTGACTTCAATCCAGTCACCTGTTTTTTCAGGGATTTTTTTCCCCCTATATGCAAAAGGACATAACGCCAGCTAGCTCAAGCATTTTGTACATTACTAGATACTCAGGGTATCAGACACCACCACCTTCATTTCTCTGGATTCCTAACCTGTGGAGCCTAAAGGCAAAGAGCCAAGTGCAGAGGTTCTTACCTCTTACCTTGTCCCTCTGTAGGCAGAGCTTCCTGCTACAGAGCAGCTCATGACACTGGACCCTAAATTGTCACAAGACAGCTACCTGTATCCATGTAGCATTATGCATGCACTCAACATCTACATCTGTTTAAAAGCACATATAGCAAATGGCTTGTCCCTGAACAAAGGGTCTAAGGCAAAATGAGCATGGATGTGGCCCATGCTAGGATTCCATAATTTCTGTCATCAAAGTTTGTCTGAACATATCACAGAATCAACTAGGCTGACCTTTCAGATCATCAAGTCCAACCATTACCCCAGGACTGCCAAGACCACCACTAAACTACATCACTGAGGGCCTCAAATTTACATTTCATGAGCAATTTCTGCAAACACATCTGGGGAACTGGTTATTTGATATGACCATTTCTTTTTGCAAAATGACTTTCTAACATATCCCAAATCAGCCTCTGAGCATTTAACCTTCTGCTTGAAGAATTCTGCATGTAGAGCATTGGCTGTCAAACCACTGACTGGCAGTGATCCATACAGCTGAGAGATGATTGTGTATATCCCTCAGCTTTCGAATAAGTAACATGGACCACAATGATTTTCTGTCATGTTCCTAACACAGGAACCTCTAATTCGTATATATTCCATATGTGAGGAGCAATCAGATATCTTGCTGCTACACATACATAAGTTTGCAAACAGTCTTTCTAAAAACACTGTCCAATGTCAGTACAAAATCATCTGTGTCAGTCACTCAAAGCTTTGTTATTGCTAAATTCAATTTGCTGTTAGCAGAAGGGAAGTTTTTACCTCGCTCTGTAGCATGTGGGCTCTTTTGGCCCACTTCATCTTCATGTCTTCTGGGACTGCTGTAAATTCATGGAGTCTCTTCCTGTAATCTTGATCACTTGCTAAGGCCTGGGCTTTCCTGGCATGGACAAGGTTCACCATGTCCATGGGCAGATGGTACTGAGACCACACTTCTTGGGACATCTTCTTATACTCCTGTTCACTCTGTAATTTGGCAGCATGCAGGCAATGCAGCAACCTGATGTCATCCAGAACACTTCTGGCACCAATGTGCTTTCCCCTCTCCATCACAAAGTTGTGTTTATATTGGTACTAAAAACAAGCAAGGGTAAAAGTGAAATAGTGCCAAACTCAGACTGGCTGCTGAAACTAACTAACTTAGGATAAGTCACTGAAACATCCGTGCTGTCTGTAAAAACAGCCAAGGTATGCAGCACTAGAAAGTAATTATCTGACTCTCTCATTGCTCTCAAATTTAAATACCACAGTAGTTGCAACATTAAACACATCTCAATACATTCTCTGAATATGCCCAAAGCATTGATCATGTTTAACCTCAGCTCATGTAGTTTTATTATCTCTCACAGAATTTTATTCCTATCGCTAGGAATGAGAACATAAGAGAAACAAACACAAGGTAGAAGAAAAAAAAAATCTATACCAAAGAGAATCATCATGCACTCTGTAGCCTTCACATTTGCAAATGCTACCCAGCTGTTTTAAAGAGTAAATTCAGTTTTCCTGGATCAATAACTATGTTGAGAAGCCTAAGATGGTGATCTGAGCACAAGAATAAGCACCAGCAACCCCTCATTCTCATCTTAGCTGGGACTATGACTCTCCCTATGATCTTGCATTTATCCTCTCTGTGAAATAGTGATGATGATGATAATGATTATTTATACAGCATCAACAGGGTGCTTGGAACTTTAAAGGGAAGGCCTGGGCCCTGAAGAGTTCATAATGTAGTTGAAATGGGATAATAACACTTATCTACCACACAAGAGAGTTGTGGGGATTAAATTACAGTAGCTAATGTTTATAAAGTGCTTCCAAGATGAAGGGACAAATTCAGATCTGTTGTAAGTGGATGTAATTCTATTATGGACTTGTACCCTTTAGAGCAGATCTGAAGCTGTAACCAAAAGCACTCTGCAAAATATGGTTAAGTATATACTATAAATGACAGCTAGAAACAGTTGCTTCATAAAATAAATATACATTAAATATATTCATATATTTTATCACATTAGAGATTAAATATGCAACTAAATGCTATACATAATGAAGACTTCTTTACCAAATTTAGCTCAGTTGTCAGTTTTTCCTAGAATTTATTAAATTTCTTCTGAGGAAGGGATAAACTCAGGTTTTCTGAGAAACGGATACTGCCGTGTCTAAGGATTTTGCAAACAACAATCCAAATGAGAGGATCTTTTTAAGGGTAAGATTTGTTTCATCTATTTCCTCAATTAAGGGAATAAATATTTACAGGAGCATTCCCTGATTTTCGCTTCCTAACCAGACAGGCAGCTCCTGATTTTCAGACATTCAAAGAACGCTCAGCTTCTTCTAACTTCATTTCAATTCAGGAGCACTAAGCGCTTCTAAAAGTCAGCTCAAAGCAGGGTGGGCAGAACTAGTGGGTACTTTACAATATAAGGAGCTGAAAGCCTGGAAAAGAGCAGAATCCCTTGGATTTGTCTGTCTGCAAATACTTCACTAGCTATTTCCCACTGGAAGATGTTTAACTGAGCTTGGTTCCCGATTAGCAGCAATTCTTCCTCCTCTTTATTTTTTGTAATTCACACAAAGAATCTCATTCATAAGTAATATATTCTGTCTCACACTTGTCTCACATGGTTATGGAGTTGCTTTAATTCAGTAAAATCTGCTTTAGACATTGTTTTACATGAAGTTAACAGGAATTAGGCAAGAAGGAAGGTTGAATCATTCAACTCACATCACTGGCAATTTCTCTGGAGGCCCTGGCAGTCTGGAACGGGAGTGCTTCCGTTGTCAGCTTGTAGCCTTGAGCACGTAGATTATGCCAAGATTCTCTGTATTTTGCCTGAAGTAGGAAAGCCACAATGTAGATTGCTGTTTCACTTTTAAATGCACAAAGGAACAAACAAAGGAACCCTCTTTCATTTGTTATTCTGGGTTACAGTCGCATTCTTCATAATCAAAGGATTTTTTTAAGTTATCTTTGGGAAATCCTACTAACTCAGACAAAACATGTCTCGTTCTTTATGTAGATTTAATTTACTCACAACCTTATATATGCTAATGGAGATAGATACCATTATAATCAAATCAAGGAAAGAATAAATAGAATAGACCTAAAAAGTCCTCTACTTATCCATCTTTCTTGCCACTGTACAACTGATCCTCCATCCCAGAGAAATATAAGAAATACAGATCAAATTCTTACATCACTGAGGTTGGCTGCATTTATTCTTGCCCGTGTAAACTCAGGCAGACCCAGTGTTGGTGTATAGTGATGTTGACTGTCCTCTCCTGCCGCTTTATACAGGCGCTAGGAAAGAGATCAAAAAGGCAATTGCAATTCATTTTCTATATTGTTTCACTGAGTAACAGCAGGACTTAAGTTGGTTACAATGATGACAACTATAGTCAACTAGCACAAAAACAAGCTAAGAGTATGCCACTGTAATTGCAACAGGGTTTTCTTCTGGGCATAAAAAACTTTGATATTAATTTTTATACATTAATCATGATGCCAACTCACTACATTGTTAGCCTTGCACTGTTATGTTCCCAGCAGGCCAAAAGTAGACCTATGAACATTAAGCACATCATGAATGTGTGTTAAATAAAAGGGTAGGCATTTCTGTTAGACTGGCCATATTCCCTAGCTTGGATTTTTCTTCATGTTATTAGAGATTACTTTGATAATTTGCCTATGGGTTTTATCCTGCATTTTTCCCAAATTAGAAAATTGATTTTTTGTTTTAGGAGCCCCTTAAAGTGGACCATACTATGCAAATGAGCTCCCTCAAGAACACCCCGAAGGCCTGATCTTTTAAGGCTCTGTTTCATGTACAAAACCTGACAATGGAACTCTATTGTATGGGTACTATTTAGGCTTTTTAAAAGTGATTGCACTGAAAATGGTATTAAGTGTTTGAAAATAATAAAATACGATTAACTGCGGAAAAAACACAAATCAGTGATGCTTGCTTTCTTTTTGATGCATTTTGCTTTCAGAACAGGGTTGTCTCTTTCCCACTCCTCCATCCTTAGCTTTCTGCATTTTGAAAGGCATATTTTCTCACTCACGTTAGGAGAGCCTACCTCATTAGCAATCATATTGCTGAATTTTGCATGAAGGAGGCCAGGAGAGTCTGTCACCGATGTGTACTTGAAGGAATGTGGCTGCTGACGATATTTACTCTGAGTTCACACACAAAGAAAAAGGAACAGAATAACTAAAGTGTCTTGTCAGTTAAGGGATTTTTTTCCAATACCAGTGGTCTGGTACTGCTCCTTGTGCTTAAAACTCTACTTTGCACAGGGTATGTGTCTATTGACCATTAAAGTAATTTACCTTTTGCTACTCTCAATTTGGTGCATTCAAGTCTCACAGAGGAAATGAGAAGTACATAAGGAGTAAGGTGTAAAAAAAACTAAGTGCCGTTATGCTGAATACAGCAATGAGGTTATTTCACTCCTTGGTGTCATTAACTCTGGCTAGTGGATTTGCAGTAGAGCAAACCCACCCAGAGAGAAGGTGCTGCACAAGGTTCCACCTGGCCTGTGGTCCTATGTCAGAACTGTGAACAAAATAACTGCAAGATCACTGCAAAAACAATAGCACACAAAAGCAGCAAGTGAAAACCAGACTAAGACTGTAAAGCAGGAGCAGAGCTGAGGACAGTGTAATATACTGGGCCCTCCACAGGTCAGCCTAATTTTAGAGAAATAGTACAAGGTACTTACATAGGCACAGACTGATTTTTAGTTGAAAAAATAAAATAAATACTAAAATAAATAACACAAAATAACAACCTCCTGGCTCTGAAACACAGGAGAAAAGGTTTGTGAAAACAATCAGCAAAGTCTGCAAAACCTTGAACTCCTTCAGCTTCACCCATCTGCAGTCAGGACACGAATGGAATGATCAAACACAAGGGGAGGGAGCCTAGCATTATCCAGTGAGTCACTTTGCCAGCCCAGTTTAATAGAAAGACATCTGGCAAACTCTTGTTTGTAGTGGAGAAATCAAACCCCTCTTTTGTTACCTCGCTGATGAGTTCAGAAGCTTTCTTCTTTCCTTCAATCTCTAGAGCCCCTGGAGTAATACATCCAACTCCTCTCATAAAGTTCATGTCAGACCGGTATAAATTCTAAGGAAAACCAAGCAGAAGTAATTACAAGTTTGCATTTGAGATGCCCTATATTTATTCATCCAAACCAACACAATAACAGTATTCAAATAAATCCATTTAAAATTAGTATCTACCACAGAGTTCATACGAATTATCTTACGTTCTTGTCTGTCTTTATGTGTCTGCATGTGTTCAGCCCTGACAGATCCACCGTACACAGGCAGGATTCTAGGACTACTAAGTCTCATGAACACTGAATGATACTTGGACTCCTAACTTCCATTTGTAACCCTGAAAAACCTTTTTCTAGATACATGAATTTTCTTCATATATAAAATGTAAATCACAGCTAGATATTATTTATTTATAAGTATATATATGACCAGTTTAGAAAATGTATGAAAAGATTTTCAAATAAAAGCTGGAAATTTTTTAATAGGTGGAATTGCAGCCAAAATAGCCTTAAGTTTTAATAGTTCTGAATAGTCAAGTATAATTAGGGAACACTAAGGAAAAATACCACTAAGTCACTATATGGACTTTGTTAAAATATTTTCCAGACCACCAAACCCAGCAGGGACTCATTGGAAATGCTTTCTCAAAAGTTACCAATACGTTACTGGTAGATACATTAGGACAAATATTATTTCAATTGATGGTGATAAATGTGTGGAGGAGGATTTTCTGTTTAGAAAGAGCTATACAGACCAAACAAATAGCAAAGCACAGATTTGCCTACTTGATGGATATGTGGAAACTGCTACTGCTTACTGTGGGAAGAACTAGCTTTAGATAATGAAGTGTCTTGGTTCAGCTACCCACTGATAATGGAAAAGGACTATGCCTTCATTTTATTGAGAACCAGCTCCTCTTCCATCCAGGTCTAATCTCTAGACTCAAAGGCATCATGGTGCTGCATACAGGAAATACCCTTCATGAGTTGGAAGGTAAGAGAAAACAACACTAGAAGGTGGTCTTTTGTCAGCTATTAGCACCAGACAGAGCAAATTCTGTACTCTGAGATGTGTTGCTGCCAATTGGCATTTCACTCCCTACTCAAAGGAAAGCATGGATGGAAACCTGCCCCAGAATCTCTGATTACATGTGTTTTCATCCAAGTTAGGGCAGCACAACTGGCAACTGATGTTTATACTTGTTTGAATACAGTCTGACATCTTTAAGACCCTTGGCTGAAAGTGTTAAACTGAGATACAGTAGCATTTTGGAGCCAGGTACAACCCCTCCTGAGGTCTCCAGAGGCAATGTAATCCATTAAAAGCCCTTTGCTCAAGGCTGTGCCTACAGACACAGCCTACCCTTGAATTTGCAAGGCATTATCCAGTTAATTTACTTGAGATTACGTAGGGAGCTAAACTCTTCCTTCTTAGAATTTCAGTGGTTATGTTTTGGGCCAGAGCTTATAAATCTCTTAAAAATAAGATTTTTAACAATACGCATCTTTCTTGTGGAAGTACACGTGAACTTCACCCAGATGCAAACCAACTCAAATACTAGCTGGCAACCAGTCTACATGCTTAGCAAGATCTTAAAAAGAGTATGTTACAAACAGCTCAATCATCTTTACTTGCAAACACTTCTCTGCCAGATAATCAAAGATTACTGTGCTTTACTTCTTGGTGTAGCGTGATCTCACACATTGTACAACTGCCCAATAAGATAAATGTCTCACTCCTGAATGTAATCAAGGGGGAACAGCCACTGTTTATCCCTCAGCTGCTACTCAAATACATACTGTCAGCTGTCATGATTTGGAACAGAACTTTCCTGCATCAAAACCAACAGGGAAATATTGCTGGGATACTTGGAAATTACCTCACTCTGTAGTTTGTATGCATTCTTGGCACACCTCAACCTCACATCATCAGTCAAAGAAGTGTACTGGTGTAGCAGCTGTCTGTATTCTTGTTCACTGACCAAAGCCTGGGCTTTCTTGGCGTGTACCAAGTTTATCATATCCAGTGGCAGGTGGAAGTGAGTCTTTGTATCCTCAAAACCTTGCTTATATTTCACCTATCAAATTAAAAACAGATCACATAGCACAGCATGGTAATTAGAATTCAGGTTTTGATCAGAAGACACATTCTCCATATTTCTTCCATTTTCCAGTATAAATTATTCTTTTTAAAGGTAAGTTCCCAACTTGTTTAACTATACTGTGAATGATCAATATTTAGTATTAGAATACGTGGCAGCCTATCCTTTATCAAAATAGTAGCCATCTACATTATAGTCAATTAAGCTGAGATACCATTTATATTTTTTTGTTAAAACTGGATACATTGAACCAACAGAATTACCAAGCTGATAAATGAAATCTTAATTCACTGCATTTATAGAAAGCACAGGTGAAACCACTGCCTAAGAATAAAATGCAAACAGCCATATTTATATTAGAATTAGTAAAAATCTTCAATCAATTATTTGTTGGTCTCCATCAATTCAGCAAGTTTCATTTCACAGTTTTAAATGTCATTTTTAGTGGTTGTTTTTTTTCACTTTTTGTCTCTGTCCAGGAAAAGAAAGGTGTAAAAATCTTCAAAGAACTTTTTCACATGACATTTCCCTATCAGATTATGCAAATTTGAGATGTTCAGGCATTATCATCCAGATAATGAACATCCAGAGTGACTGATGATCATCAAACTGACTTAGAATAACCTGAGAGAAGGATGAATTCTTCAGACACTTATTGTTACCTACATGTCTAAACATACCATCACACAAGAAAGAAGCCCAGCACAAACTCAGCACTCATTGAAATCCATGAACTCTCCTATCTGTGTCCACAACCAGGCTTACTACGGACAGTTATGGCAAGAAAATAAATAGTTCTTAGATTATTTATGTGTTTAAAGTCAGACAAATATTTCACAGCTTTCTAATCAAGCCACAGTGTTCAAAATGCACTAAACAGTTAAAATTCTTACAGACAATGGACAAATAATGTGATTCTCAGCATACACCAAGACCAAGTGGGAACCATTTCCCAACCAAAAAAGCCCAACTTGAAATTCCATAAACTCATTCATCCTTCTGTCTTTCAGGAAAACAGTAAATTGAAAGAAATTACTCAGTAACTTTCTATCTCTACCAAGTCTCATTTACTTCTGTACAAAGACCACTACTAACTCTCAGTTAGACCTGCCTCTGAGTGATACTTTTATAGAGTAAAATATTCTATGCTAGGCATCAGTGGTATGCAGCAGGAGATCATGCAAGAATGCACAGTCTCTTTTATTTGCAAATTAATGGAATTGTAAATAACGTAAACCAATGTCAAGAATATCATGATTATATCTGGAAAGTGGGAGAGAAAGCCCTAAGTTTTAAATAGTAAGCTATTCCACAGCTAGCTCACAGCTAAGCGCATCTTCCATCAGGAACTACTTACTGTTAGGAAACTAGTTCCAAAATGCCCACTTCTTCTTTCTTATACTTACATCACTCTGCAACGATGCTGCATGGACTGAATGAGCAATATGAATATCACCATCCAGGCCACGTGAGCCAAGCATCTGTCCTTTCATTTTTTGAAATGCCTCCTTATACTTGTGCTACAAAGGAAATAAGAATAGAAATGTGAATAGAAGTGAAGCATTAGTCAGATTGTTAAAACCTGAATAAAAGGGGTTTTATGTTATAGAAAGAGAGGTACGGACAATAAATTCTAGCTATACTCAATATGATAATAAATCTGAATGGACCTTTAGTGGATACTTGGAAGACCTCACCTGTGCAAACATTTTAATATTTTATCCTATTTAACATCCTGTCCTATCCCGAAACAAATACAATGAACACTTACAAACAGCTTGAGTTAGTTACCTGCTATTACACAGGTGGCAGAAGACAAGAACCTGATACAGATTCTCAGAATCAGCCTCTGAGGAGCCTCTCTCCATAAGCTCTCTAGTAAAGTCAGAACAACTAACTAGTCTCCTATGCTTGAAATTTATCTGTATATCTCTACAGCCTTCAAAGAACACTCAGGAGAAACCCTGAAGGGTAGAACTTCCTGAATAAGCAATCTCTTCCAAAGCTGCCTAGCTAACAGTGGCGGACAGCTACTGAACACTCCCTGTGATTGTCTAGTCACTTACAGCAGGTAAGTTGGTCAACTTTGCTACGGGATGTTTGCTTTTGCAAACCTTCCTTTGCTTAGTTTCCAGTAACATTTCATTGTGGCCGCACCTCCAAAAGGACAATTAACTAGACCAAGGCCAGATGCCCCCCGGATGTAGAGTTATCTGGACATGCTGTTCCCAAGAGCCACTGAGCAGAGCAGAAACAGTCTGGAACGACTGACATATCCTACCAGACAGTATCAGCAGTAAGTTCACGTACATCACTTATGATTTCACCCGAAGCCTTTGCTGCCTGGAAGGGAATGGCATCAAGCTTCAGCTGATAGCCACCGTCTTTCATCTTTCCCCAGGACTCCTTATAGCGAGACTAGGAAATACAGAACAGGAATAAAGAAGAGTTGCTGTCAGAGGGTTGACACTGCAACATTATTGCTATCCTAGCAGCATTACCACATTAATCTCATTCTACTCCAACACAGAGGGCTAACATAAATTAAACTAGCAATACACAACAGGAATAATCTAATTGAAAATGTCCATTATAAACATGTATTAGTTCATTCCTAATCTAAGTTAGGAGAAGATGACGTCTCATATTACTTCAGGAACATTTAGACCATAGAATGATCATATACTAGGGAAAAGAAAGAAATTTAGTATGCTTTCCTGTGAAAGACTAACAGCAAAGCACTCTCAACTTTTTCACTTTCCTTTAAAATATTAAAGGTCAGATTTATACCTCACTGATATTCATAGCATTTAATTTGGCCTGAAGGATTTCAGGAAGATCTGTTGTTGGTGTATACTGATGCTTTACACTCTCTCCATGCTCCTTGTACAGCCTCTGCAAATAGAGATGAATTTCAGTAGCAAGTACTCACTACACATACACATTGTTCAGACAAAAACATTGACAAATAGGTCTGTGGAAAGCAGAGGCTACAGAAAAGTGACAGTAGCATTAACAGATACAGGCAAATGTATTAGTCAAAAAGTATTCAAAAAACTTTTGAATATTAAGTTGATAAGACTTCCAGCATATGTGCAGTCACCCACCAAAACTTCCACAGAAATATGGGAAATTGAAGTTCCCCAAGCACATCTCTCCAAAGTTGTTAATTTTTAGCAGATCAATATAATGGTAATTAGCTGTGCAATTACTCCAAATTTAGTTCCAGAGCTAGTTGCAAGGGGGTGCTCAACAGTCAATGGCAGAATAAAAATACTCAGAAGGTGAGTGATCCCATCATAAAATGGGTGTCTATATGAGCTACTCACATAAGTTCTTGGAGTCAGAATATAGGGTTGGCCCAGGACTAGCTAACTTATAGATGTCTGCAGACAGGTAAGAGGAGTTCTATGCAGTTAACTGGAACTTCCCCTATGGTGGCTATGCACAGTTCACCTCTTTCACCTTATCTTTCCTAGTTTAGTTTCTTCTTACATTGACACCATCATTTCAGATGAGCACAGATCACCACCTTTTGATTTGGCCTTAGATATGATCCATGTTTTGGACCTCCTGGCTTGCCTTTCCCAGGCTGTTAATTCTGTGTGATGGTTTGAAATTAGGATGAAACTCTCCATTTCACCCTGCTGCCACTTTCTTTAGTAAGTACACCCATTTGTACTGGAACTCAATAAGAGGAAAATTAATGAGAACTCCATGTGTGAAGTAGAGCAGCAGACTGATTTTGATGGTGGCACAGCAGAACAAAATGACTTATATTTATCCTGCCTGAGATGTAAGCCTTTTGGATCTTATTAATTAAACCAAAGGCATAAACACTCTAAGTATTACAATAGCATGTGTTTTACACAAAGTCTTTCATCTTCTTCTTCACTTTAAAAATATCTATTTTCAAAATAAACATCCTCTCATGTTTGAAACTTGTCTTTTTTGAGTGACTTTTGCTTACTACTCACTTCTGTATTATCCCAGTTAAGTCTACAATATTTTTAAATCGCTCTTCTATTAAAAATAAACATGTTTAAACACCAAACAGCCTCAATTCTTCCCTTTCAGGTTTCCCCTCCTGGATTTCTCTCTCAGCAGGATGACAGCTTGAAATAATTTATTTTTTTCTTCCTTGTCATGCTGCCTTACATTTTGTTTTGAAAGCATATGCAGAAACTGAAATTTGAAAGATCTGCTTGAAAAGGAGAAAGGACCCCAAATATGTTCTTCCTCAAGGAATTTCAAGAAGCCAAAAGACTCTGAAGGTCAAAGGTCAGTCTTACTCTTAAATGTTACTTCTGGAAAAAAAGTCAATTGGACAGAAAGCCCTTTTTACATGAAACTCCCATTCATTTTACTGGCATCTCAATGACTTCCCATTCCAAGTTAGAAACATGCTCTTTGTGAGATGCACCACACCAGAACACAGAAGTTTCATGGTTCCCAAGGATAATCTCAGAGAAAGAAAGAGAGAGAAAGCCAGTGCTTCAATCAGGTCGTTCAAAGAGGATACCACTCTTATAATCATAATGTATATACATTATAACTTACATCCACAGCCTGGTTATAACTAATTCTAGCCTGGATCATCTCAGGAGTGTCTTTAATACTGGTAAACTTCAAAGCATATGGATGCTGACGGTACTTCTTCTGTTGAGCAGAAAAAGATCAAAGCTGTGAATTTTGTGCTGCTCTTTCATGCTATTTGAAAGAGAAAAATCATAGGTTGCTGGAGATTAGAGTGAATTTGTGAACATAATTATTATTCCTCTTTCCTCATCTTTATGTCCTAGGTACCTTCAGATTAATATTTGTTTCAATTTAACAATAACCTTTTGCCGATTAATATTAAAGTATTTCTCCCTAAATATAAGGAAAACATCTCAAAACTGGATTTTGCCTACCTAAGTACTCCAGAACTCAGGACTTTAAAATCTTTTTCAGATTATTTCAAATACAGCATGACTGATTATATTTTTTATTCATAGTTTCTTCAAGCAAGAGATGATACACATTTGTAGTGTGTTAATAATGGCAACCATTTAACTTACTGTTCCAGGGTTTAGGTTTCCTCCTTACACTTACAGCAAATCTGTGCAGCCATTAACACTATGCCTAATTTTTATGGTATATCTTCTAGATAATTATATTAATTCTGCTTGCTTGAAAGGACCCATAGTAGCTTCTGAGAGACCTTGTTATACATACATAATTAAGATGAAGGCTGTTTGATGGCAAAATGTCACTTTTTCTACATGGCCAGGTCTCTGAATGCTTCCCTTCCCACATTAGTTGTCCTAAACCCATCAATACTCTTATCTCTTCTCCAAATAGTGCATACTAAATTTTCCCAATGCCTGTGATGAACTCCCAAATCAATAATAATGTTCCTATCTCAGTGCTTGAGTCTAAAGGCCTGTCATCCTCCTTTAAATTGAGCTGTGATCCACAGAAGCTTATCTGAGGCAACATCTTGATTCTTTCGGGACTCAAAATACCCATGTAAACCACATTAACCCTTCTAAGGTATCACAAGCTTATGAGCAATGTTTCATTTCGGAAAGCAATCCCTTAAAAATAAGCAATCTTTCTAAGTTTAACTGGGGACAAAAGTGGTTTATGCTTCGTCCTGTAGAGACAAATAAGTGTTGACCAGAACATGTCTACATAAAACTCCTAGAAATATTCTGGCAATTGCTTTTTAGCAGTATTACAAGGGCTAGTCACTGTGTGCATGTAAGAAAGGAGGAGGCTCATAGCCATCTAAAATTATTTAGTACTCACAAAAAGGTTGATATGGACAACCTAGGAGATCAAATTTCTACTTAGCAGTTTACACTACTATAACATCAAAATGGTATACCTCTACAGGTTTAGGGTTACTATTCCAGCCAGCATTGCTGTAATAGCTTTTATGAAGCTACCTTACTTGACACTAGCTGAGAATCTAATTTATGCTGCCTAAAATACCCATCCTTCTTCACTGTAGATGATTACATGGGAGAAAAACCTGTGTTCGCAATCAGCAGATATGAAAGGATGACCACATTTTCTGAGACACTACACTAGTGGTTATACTGTTAATTCTCACTGAGTGAATGGACAGATGATTCCTGCATCACCCAGGGCTATCTAAGAGAATCACAGGATTCAGTCTCCTACTGCAGCAGATTTGGCCAGTAGGACTCCCTATAAAATAACAGTAACTGAATGCTACGAACCTTTTAACCATTTCCACCAGGCCTGAGAAGACCTCATGAGACTGGCACAAAGGATTCTAGAGTTTGCCTTTTCCTGTAAATGATACTGGTTATAGGGAGAAATAAGGATGAAAACTACTTGGGCCGATAGACAGCTACAGACAGAGATATCTATATGAATATCAATAGCTAGCATGAATATATAAGAAAAAGGAGCAAGAAGGAACGTGCATCTGTTACAAAAGCAGGTTCTGGGTCCAATGACTGGATCTTTTCATCATCTCTACTGTTCTGCTTCATTAAAAAGGTAGGCTAGTGGGTAGCAATTGAGCACTGTTTGATTGCCATTATTATTCATAATATCATTTGTCACCTACTTTGTTTTTGCAAAGGCTATATGGACTCCTACTGGTGTGTGTTTGGTATCTGGTTTCCCTCTAATTACCAGTCCTATCCCTGGTTTTGAGGGCTTTCATGTGCTATGCCTTTTTCTTTCCCCTTTGAGTGGAAATTATTTTAATTTTATACAGACATTTTGCACGCATTATGCAGCAAATTCTGTTACATGCTGTCATGAAATCTCACCTCACTAATGAGTTCTCCTGCCTTCTTAGCCTGCTCCACATTTAATGACCCAGTGGCTATCCATCCAGCTCCTTTCATCCAGTTCAAATCTGCTCTGTATCGGTTCTGACAAAGAGAAAGAAAAAACCCTATTGTTGGTGTTCATACACTTAAAATGCCATTAAAGGAGTCAGACATCTCAGGAACAACAACCAAGTCAAATTAGTGCCTGCTTTTGTTTTATTCACTATTGTACAGTTGCAAGGGAAGCAAAAAAAATTAGAGAATGATGTAGAAGTATCAGGACTCACCAGCACTTGTGCAATATGCTGTGAAAGGTAATTTTTAGAAGTGGTCTACACCTTACTGTCATTTGTAATTTTTACCTAATGTGGCAAAAACTTCAGTTTTATTGTACATAGTACACTGTTTAAAAGATCATTCATGATTTGCAATGATAAGAAAATGATATTTAGTATTTTCCAACCCCTATCCTTTTGTTATACTGGAGGGAAAGCATTTAGGTTTTCATTTTCCATATGTTTTTAAGGAGGAAGTGTACAGGACTGTTTCTCATTTTCCTCATGAAATCTCTCCTACCAACAGAATTCCAAAAGCATATACAAGCACTACAGATGCCCTTCTCAAAGAAGCCAGGAGGGTTTCAGTGGTTATACCTCAAGAAGGCCTGTACAGATGCCTATCTTAGCCTCCTTGAACAGTTCTGACTTAAAACCTCAGAATGGAATGCCTAATTTACAGTAACCATTTACAGTATCAGACAGTTTACCTGATGGTTACAGCTGAGCATGTAACCTGTAAGGAATTTTATCACTATACATTATTAAACCTCCCTGCACATTAGGTAAAAAAAATAAATATACATCATATACAAATCCTAGTGTTTTATTAACATTTGAAGTAGGCTCTGAAGAAGCCATGCTCATAAACAGGATTATAATTCTCCTCAAAACTGTACCCTTTTTGCACTGCACATATCTTTTGAGCAAATATGTGGTTAATATTTACTAGTTTAATATTAACTGCTTAATAGTTGAAATATTAAGTGCAATATCATGGCATTAAACGCATAAACATCTGAATAAACTCAGCCCTAAGTGTCTGAATGGGTTAAATGAAGGAGCATTGAAATATATTAAGTCAGGACTTACATCACTCTGCAATCCATAGGCCCACTTGGCCCATGCCACTTTCATGTCAGTAGGCAGGGCTGTGTAGTGGTGGAGAGCTGTCTTGTATCCTTTATCTGTGGCCAAATTCTGAGCCTTTTTGGCATGGACAAGGTTAACCATATCCATGGAGACATGGAACTGATTCTTTGTATCCTCAAATCCCTTCCTGTACTCCAGATCACTCTGCAACTTTGACATTTGAAGGGAATGCGCCATCTGTGAATCTTCCTCCACAGCCTTTACTCCAATCAGCTTACCCTTCATCTTTTCATAACCTTCCTTATATTTAATCTGTGAAGAAAAAAATAGATCACAAGTTATTGATCTAAGCTGCTGAACTGACAGCTCTGCTAGTAGTAAAGCAATGGTCTATCCGTGCTGTGACATGCTCAGTCCTCAACACAAGCAACTAAGAAGTCCACTTGCAAAAAAGAACCGGAATACTTCAGAAATTAATAAGTGTTTATAAAGAATAAATGCTTTCTCAATAATAATATGTTCACAAAAATCTTCAAGAAACCTCTTCTTTTTGGTTCTTTCTAGGAAAGCCAACATTCTCTAAGCACTGAGGTCAGAAGGTTCTTTCGGGAATTTTCTGGCCAGGCATAGATGTACTAAGTTATGATGTTTCACAGCAGATTTCCACTTCATTTTGAGTTCTAAAATTCACCCTCGGGTCAAAATGAGAATAGAAAACCACAGTCAGCATGTGGGGAAAAACTCTGAATTGCTCAGAGCAAATCTTCTGACTAATTACAGAATGCCAATCACCCAGTCAACTCCTCCATTGCTCCTTAGCATGAATCGATTGAGGGTGGCTCAAGGCACAGAGACATATGTGACACATCCCCAACACTCTGGTAGCAACCTGGATTGTCAGCTGTCCTATAAATAAAGAAGGCTGATGGAGTCCATACTCACATCACTTGCCAGATCCCTCTTTGCCTTAGCTGTCAAGAATGACAAAGCATCCAGACGAAGCACAAATCCTTTTTCCTTCTGCTTCTCCCAACTACTCTTGTAGAGTTTCTAAAGAGATGACAATAACACAGACTCTTTATTGCTATCAATATATTCTGTTTGTTCTACAGTAACAGTGAAGGCTCTCAAATAACATCAGGCCAGCATACACTCCGTGCCCAGCAACCATATGTTTAAAGAAGACATCTGGTGTCTTCACATACATATTGTAACTGTGGACACTGTGGGTACTGTAACCCCATTATCTCACTGGTTCCAGTGAAATTGTCAGTATGCCACTCATCTGGAAGCATGTGGAAAATACAGCTTCAAACTCTAGAAGTGACAAGTCCTCAGAACAGCAGATGCGACTAGTATTTAATTAAAAGACAGTGATTAAATTTAGATACAGAGTTTTTACATCTAAAACATTTGTATCTTTACAAAGAAAGAACCTAATTTTTACCTACAGAATAAGCATTGCAACAGCAGCTGTAACTATGCACAGGAGTGAAACCAAACCTCTGTCTTACACAGTACCTCACTGATATTGGCAGCATTTGCTTTGGCCAGCAGGAAGACAGGATCATCTTTGCTAATGGTGTATTGATGAAGAAACTGCTCTTTTCCTGACCTGTAGGCAACCTGTCCACAGAAAGAAAAGCATGGTTAACAAGCAGTAGTCCATGTTTAATAGTGATTAAATGACCCCATATTATGGGATTTGTTAAGGTTAATTTATTTGGTGAGTTAGTCTTTAGCATCATGACTTCTTTTGCAAATATGAATTTAAAAGCTGACCCACAGAGTCAGGTTGACCAAATTACTCATGGAAGCAGTGAAACAACATACATATCAGGAGACCTTAATCCTCTTTCCTAAACTTAGCTACTTAACAGGCTATAAAGCTGTCAGCAATTCATAGTCTGTATAAAATGTATCCAAGAATATATTTCATTCAATATTAAACTGCAGCTACTTTTTGGGCAGAATGAAAGTCTTTAATAGAGCACAGAAATAGTTGATTTTAGGCATGAAATGAAGAACACTGTTCTCTGCAATTGAATCTGCAAAGAAAGTTTGTGACCTAAATGTAATTGCTGACACAGTACTCCAGTGAGGACTAACAAACATTCCAACTTTGAATGAAAATATCAAGGACCTTTTATGATCCAACTAGCAAACATCTCCATTTTACATCCCAGAGCAACATCAATAGAGAAATGAACTGCCCTGTTTCAGAAGCCCATGAAGCTGTTAGAGGAGATGTTGAAAAGCTGAGAAAAAGATGCCCATTTCACAAAGTTGTATTTCTTACATCTTTTCTTACAGAAAGCGGGGAAAAGAAATGTCCCTACTATAAAGCTCTAAATCCACTGTTACTATTCTGAATTCAACACACATACAGAAAAGCAGCATTGCCCAGTACACGGGAGATAACAGGAGCCAGGAGACCAGTGTTTCTCCTCTGATTCAATCTGGTGTCATCTTTGAGACACAACACTCATTCAAGCAAGTGCTGTGTTTTTATTGATGTAGAGGAGCAAAAAAAGGAAACATGGTAGCTGCCTGAAAAAGACAACTCAAGAAGCAGTAATGCTTCATCCACATAGCAACTGAGAACCTGGCAGGATCTTCATTTCAAGGCACAACATATTAATAGTAATTTAAAAAAGGCTTGACAAGTCACTACTCTTCCAAAATTAGTTGGTCAGCAATTTTAACAACAGGTTCCTCTCCTTTTGTAAACTTACAAGTGAGTTCCTGTCATCTTAAATCCTGCCAAGGAGTTCTGAAGTACTATCTCAGCCCTGAAATGGTCAGGCAGTTGGACTAGATGAAGACTGTAGGTCCCTTCATACCGAAATATCCTATCCTATCCTATTCTATTCCACCTGCCAGTGTCACCCACCCCAAAGAAGAATATGGAGTATTCTGAAGGCACCCACCTGTAGGAAATATGGCTATTTTAGCATTTTACTAAATCATAGAATTATAACATCAAAAAGTAAAGTACTTAGTAAAATAAGTAAAGTACTTTAACAGCCACAGCTGCAGAATGTGTTGTCTAACAAGGCTGATATAACTTCAGGCACTCTGACAGGGCCCTCAGTGGAGAGAAACACAGAGCCTGGGATGAATGTGTGTCAGTCCCTTTGCTAATGTCCACCTTGCTTTGAAGCACTGCCTGAGGATCAGCTAGGAATACTGTGATTCTCCTCCAGCTTCCTTCCTCACTTTTACTACCTCATGGACAACCAGTTCTCATGCAGATGACATTAATGCCTCAGGAATACTCAGGTATCCTCCCATGAATGCATTTCAGCCATACTTGAATCTAGCCCATCATCAAGATTGCCTTGTAGAGGCATCCCCAGCCTTTGACATCATTTCTGAGAAGCCTCACTTGTCTATTTTCATTCCCACTGGGGTTTGATTTTTGTTGTTGTTTTTCTAGTTCAGAGAATTCAATGAGAGAATTCATCAAGTAAACAAATAAAAAACCCTTGGAAATAAATCTCAAGAAATTTCATATTCAGAAAGGTTTCATGACTGGGTTCTCTTCCACCACCACCACCCCCCCAGTGTTTGTATCTCAGGAATGACCACATTATGAGGAAGTTACTTGCAAAGAGACAAATTCAGTCAAGGACTCACATCACTTTGCAGTTCCTGGCTTTTCTTGGCATGCTTGATCTGAGAACTGTCAGCCACACTGGTGAACTTCAGAGCATCAGCCTTCTGTCTGTACTTTTTCTGCATCAAATTACAGGAGGTTACACCAAAGTTTCTACAATATTTATCTTCCCCCAAAAATGTAGTGCTTTCAAAAAATACATGACTGATAGAGCCAAAAGTCCCCTGTAAATTCCCAAGGCAGTTTTAGCAAGGTATCAACAACATAAGCTTCCAAATACTACAAATACACTGCTAGTATTTCCAAGGTGAGGAGGGTAGTGCAAGAGTATGCCAAATGTATTGTTGCTAAACACTGCAAGCATGGATACTCTTTGGTGCCAGAGGTACTAGCTACATATCTTACAAGATCTAGTTGCACACCAACCAGTGAGTGTCTTTCAGAAACTGAATGTGACTTAAGCCAGGGGCCAAGACAGCTCTTAAGCTACACAATCAATATTACTATCTTATTTTCTTAAGTGAGACCTCTCAAGTGTAGCACATGTTATTCAAATCACTGAACATGTTACTGAGATACTTTTAAGTTACTAACATATTTCTAAATTCTAAATTAGAATGGGCAATTTCAGTGTCCTGAAGGTAACTCAAATTCAGAGTCTTGCCCACCACCTCCCAGCTCTTTCCGAAGAAGAGCTCAGTGTAGACACTAAAGTCAAGCCTTCCCGGGAGCAACAGCTGTGAGAGGACTCCACCAGGCTCAAGTCTTGGTTGTGGGGAAAAAACATGGTGCTTCATTCATCTTCTGGTACCAGTACTTATATAAAATTTATTTGAATGGACAAATTTTCATAGAGACTGTTTCTAGTTTGGTAAATAAGACTGTCCTTACTTTTTGTTTTATATCTGAAACACACCAAAGTGAACAGAAAACTTTCACAGACTTCATCAAACTTTGGATTAGACCTGTTTTGTATCAATGCCTCTGCCTCAGTCTTTTGCATCACTCATTAGGGAGCATGCTAAGCATCCCTCTCTATCTTTGAGACGGTCCAAGGAAATTCAGCAGCTTATTTCAAGACCACAGTATGATAGGGGAGACCAAGCATACTGCTTGTATACTTTAGTCAAATTCTTACTCTAACAGATCAACCATGAAGTGGGGCATTCCACCTAGGAAGGGTGTAAATGCATTTTTTCATTATCTGGCATTTCAGTAGAGAAATTCTTCTGTTTGAACTGATGGGTGAACAGATCAGTTTATGCTGTGTCTCTGCTAGGGGAACACAAAATAGAAGTTAAAAAAGCATGCAGCACTTCAAAGAGGTGCTCATCGCTTTATTTTAGGAACCTGGAAGGAAGGGAGGCAGATTAAAACCAGCATGTTTTGTCACATTGCATGGAACACAATGTAGTGACATTCTGCAAAGAAATGACAAAATGCCAGGCTCTGTATGGCAATAGAGATCTTTAAAATACTATCCACCAGCCTCCAGTTCAGGTGACTGTCAGCCACATCTTGGCCTTATGCAGCACTGGAATGAAAAGGCAGATCATTATGGATTAAATATTTGTGGAAGTGATTATTACCACAGCACACGACAGCAGCAGATGTCAGTCTATCCCTAGCAAGACAGTAGATCTGAAAGTAGCTGCTCTTCTTCTGTTTCTCAGATGTATTTTTTCCCCCTCGCAGAAGTAGTGAGAGGATGTCAGAGACCCAATGTATTAGAGAGTGTGATCTCCAGTAACTAACTGGCTTCTGTTCCTTCCCCCAGCACTAAGTGGAATTTTATCCTTCTTGTCAAACTTCCCCTAATGTATTCTTCTATCTGTCCTCTAGTTTTCCTAGCACTAGTGAGATGACTGAACCATAGCTAAGCAGCTGAGGAAGTGTACTTCCATAAGGTTAATGGCAGTGTAAAACCATGAATTAATCAAGTGAAAGCAATGAGAAGCAGCACAAGCTGAAGCTGCCAGTAAAGTCACATCCCTTATTTGCCAAAGAGCAAGGAAATTCCAAACGTGGCTAACAAACATCTAATTTTTCAACACTGTTCCTTAAAACTTTATGCACTTCATGTAGCATGTGCCATAGAAATTCTAACTCCTTCCAACACTGCTCTGCAAAATGGGCAGGTGAATGAAAAGAGGTGGAAGCATAATTATGGGCTCTTCTGCCTCACAAACTCAACACAATAATCATATAATGGGAAAACATATTTTTAACCTCTAATCCAGGATCTCCTAAACTGTCAAATAACTAAACAACACCCATCAGTTCTTCCATTTGTCAGGTTTTCAGTATTAGGAATTACTTACCTATTCCACATAATTTAGTGGAATGAGTGCATATAAACCTTGGAATAAACAACAGACAGAAGCCTGAGTACTTTTCTTACCTCACTGACCAAATCTCCTGCTTTTTTGGCTTGTTGTATATTAAGACTTCCTTCTGTGATACACCCAGCTCCTTTCATCCACATCAGATCTGCCCTATATCGAAGCTGTAGAGGAAAATGACACTTATTGGCATGTGGAACACAAGTAAATTTTTGCATGTGAACATTTGAACTCTTTCCAGTTTCAAAGGCATTGAAAAGACATATAAAATAAGTCATAGTGTAATCAAACAGCATCGTATGAAATGAGAATTAACATCAAACTTAAAAAGTCTGTAAACTCATGCTGCTTGTAACAGTTAAGCTGAGTATACATCATCTTACATCACTCTGGAGACCATAGGCCTTCTTTGCCCATTTTGTCTTTATGTCTTCTGGAACCACTGTGTATTCATGCAGCCTCTTTCTATAATCTAAGTCACTAGCAAGTTCCTGGGCCTTCTTAGCATGCCTCAGGTTTATCATATCCATAGGCAGATGGAAATGTGTCTTACTCTCCTCAAAATCTTTTTTGTAGGCAACCTAGAAATAGAAGAAATGAAAACAAGTTGTCTGTACCAGTGCATTGCAAAGTCAAAGCTATCTTAAATGTCTGCTCTTGTTCGGGTTCTATAAGGAATCCACAAAACAGATGGCGGAGTCTGGAGACATCTTCTCTATTACAGCATATATGACTTTTAAACATACTTTAATCTGCTTGAAAGTTTCAGGTAGAAGTGTTTATACTGGGGGTTTAATAGAATGTTATTTTCCTGCCCCAAAATAAGGACACCATCAGCCCAAAAATTCCTTATGAGAACAAAAATACTGTGCAATCATTACAGATCCACAGACAGAGGAAGGAAACCAACCTTTGTTTTGTTAAATGCTTCCAAGAATTTCTTATAGTGGAAGCAGTAACAGTGGTAGATTGCATATTGTTGCTGAAAGATTCATAATTAGGAATAACACCTTCTGACTAAGAGAAATAAATAATTTACCTCACTACTCATCTTGGCAACCTTTAGAGAGTGTAAAAGTCTTGAATCTTTGGCTCCAATTGCTTTTCCTTTTGTTTTTTCATATTCTTCTTTATATTTAATCTGTGAAAAAACTAGTTTAAGTTAAAGAACATTTTCAGTTACCCAAGAGATAATCAAGAGGTTTTTCACTTGCAGCTTGGATGGTCAAAATTTAGAAGGGCTTAGTCTGATTCTCATGTTGTCACTTCAGGTATCCCAATGGTGCAAGGTTGGTAATCATTTATGTTGTCTTTAACCTCATTCTTTAAGTGTCACTCCTATGAGGTACATATGCTTATAAACTGATTAGCTAAATTATCTGGCTCTTAATCAAAAGAGAAGGAATTAATCATGTTAAAAAACAGCAAGGTGTTAAAGATTTTATTTTCTTAATGAGGTGGGATTTTGGAATCACTGTCATCGCTGAACACTTCCTACTTGCAAGAAAAGTTTCTTCCTTTTTTTGCCTCTCCGCAGGCTAAGAATCATGAGGTAAGTTGTTGAAAAGAGTTTGTTTGGAAATTGTTCTAGATACATGTGTTTATGTCAAGGAAGCAAACTAAAGAAATATTCATTCCCTTTGCATGATAACAATATGGATGATTACAATATTTTATTGTAATACAAAGTGGATGATAACAATATTTTTGAGGCTATAAACAATTCAAAACACTGAGTTTAATAATGGGGTTTTTTTGCTTCCTTCTGTACATTTGTATTTAGAAAAAGTAATTTTCAGAGTGAAGCAGAGTCTGAGAAAGTTTCCAACTGTTCACCAGCCATTGAGAAAGATGGACAGCCAAATGCAGGACATGACATAAAAATCCAGATGAAGTGAGCTAAACTCTAGTTGCCTGTTCTATAGCAACTTACATAAAGAATAATTCCTAGGTAATTAAATACAACATACATCACTGGCAAGATCCCTTGAAGCTTTGGCAGCAAGTAGAGGCAGAGAATCAAGTTTCATTTCAAAGCCCTGGCCCTTACTCTTCTCCCAGCCTTCTTTGTATTTAATCTGAGAAAGGAAAGACAGCAACATGTCACTAAGACATAAACACACATGATCTTCAAACATGAAAATTACTAGGAGCAAAACAGAAGCGTAACTATGCTCAGTTCTGAAACTGGAACCTTCTTAAATCACAGTTCATTACCATTTTGAGCTAATTAATTGTTGAGGATTGAGTGAAGAACTTTATACTTGGAGTTTACTTTAAACCCCAGAACATGCACCAATAGCTCTCAATTTTAAACAGGCATAGGTGAGAGAAGGTTTTCCAAAAGTGCCTGTGGTTATGTCTACATGTACAAATAGTGTAGATCAACAGGAGGTGATAAATAGGGCTGTTGTCTCAGAATCAGACATCACACTACTCATTGCAGGATTTTTCTTCCCCCACCAACAGACTAGAACTAGTCAGGTCCCATGCACGGAATGCCTATTTGTAGCTGCAGTTCTTTATGTAAGGTGCTTTATGTAAGGTGCAATCTTTCAGTTTGGCTGCATTCAGAAGGAAGCCAGCTCATGTGCTGTGAGAAAACCACACAATGTGAAGTAAAGCTCAGTGTAACCTTACGATCAGCAAACTTGCTTCAAAAGCGTGCTCATGAGCCACACTATATCACAAATGTAGATGAAATACATGAGAATCACATGCTTAACTTCTGAAAGTTAATATTAGTACTAGTTATTTAAGCTCTTTTTCAAGGTTCCACTTGAAATTCCATTAGAGCAGGACCAAGTATGCCCTCATGCATACTATACATGCATTTAATGAAGTATCCGGGAAGTCTGGATTTGGCTTTTCAAATTTTACTAGTATCTAACAATGAGCATGCATCCCAGCACGTTATAGCCACAAAAAGTGTTGCTCCACAAGACTACTAATGCAACTCAATTAAAACTTAGGGGAAAAACACAAGGTATGAATACTCCAGGAAAAACCTACAGTAATGCCAACTCACAACCATGAAAAATTACGAAACTGGTTCAAAAATAACAGTCACATCAATAATAAGTCTGGAGGTTTTGCACTTATTTGTCTTGTTGAGCTTTTTTCCCTCCAAAACTATCTACAACAGTGGAGGCCTGAAAAAAAATACTTTAAAAATTAAATAGAATTTAAACTTTTCCTGGAAGTTCTTGATTTTAATACCCAGGTGCTTAAGTAAATCAATACATATTGTCAGGAATTCTGAATGGCAGCAACAGTGGGCTTGATCCAAGTTCACTGAAGTCACCGTGTTTCTTTCCATTGACTTCAATAAGCTTTAAGTTATCACAACTATGCAAATGTTGCTTCTTCATACAAATACCACCTGATTTACCAAACCAAGTCAAATCATCTGAAAAGGTCTAGTAGTTTCACTGTACTTGAGATGGCATCCCTAACCTATATCAGAATATCCGTATCAGAATACCTATACCATATTTCGTGCTGTTTAGTAAAGACCAATGATAAATGTGAAATGCTTCCAGAAATACTGTCATCATCTCTATATTCATTTCTGTCTATTAACAGCATCATGAGTACCAACACTTCCACACCATGTGGCTTACCTCACTGTATAACTCAGCATTTGCTTTTGCTTTGACTAACTGAGGCACATCCTGAGGCAGAGTGTAGTTTGTTTTTGTCTTCTCATACTCGGCTCGGTAGTTCAGCTGCCACATATTGAAAAAGTCAACAACAAAGTTATTTTTAACTCACTCACAATATGACTGTTAAATTGATTAACTGCTATTGAATTTCAGGCTATTAGTGCCATATGTTATAGATAGGTATGGCTGACAATATATGAGGGCAATAAGGCAATTATAACTTTTACCTAGGTACTGGGAAGTAGAACAGTTATTCTATAAATAGAATAGTTACTTATTATTGATAAGTAGAAAATATATTATCAGAAAACATGCATTATAAATACACAGAAGAAAAATCCCTGACAAAGCATATGAATAGGAACATTAAAAATGGAGGAAAACATTACATCTACTGGTATGCTTGCCACATTTTTGGAAAGGATTTAACTCAGTTTTTATCCTTGTTTTGATTGTAAATCTGCAGATGAACTACCAAGAATAAAAACACTTAAGTGCTACAAGTGCTATGAAATAAAATTATCTTATAATTGTAACAAATAATGGTGGTTAATGATGACAGAACTTACATCACTGAGCTGCTGTGCATTTATCTTGGCTTGAGCAATTTGTGGAGTGCTGGCAACAGAGCTGTACTTCAGCTTTTCTATGCTTTGCCTGTAGTTTACCTAATTTAAGATTAAACAAAAAGATTTAATAAGGGAAGAAGTGTCCAGACTAGAAAATGAGAGAATGAGTAGACAAAGTTTTATTAGCTAATATTCTGGATAAATTATGACTCAAATCATAATAAATTGAGGTGAGGAAAATGCCAGGATCTCTTGGATGATGTGTGAGTTAATGCTCTAAAAATTTCCCAGTCTGAGATTACAGTTTGTATGAAAATGAACTTCACTTATAAGCCCTCTTGTTCAAACCCACAAATTCTTAAAAAGTTGCAGTTTCAGCTAGTCCTCAAAAGCATTCCTATAAAACTGATATTCTTAACCATCACTTAGACTATTTTTATCTCTATCAGGCTGTAGAGCTCATTTAACCACAGCACTACACAAATTTCTTCATGTTGTTCCATCAGTAACTCAACCCCAAGCACAGAGGGCACCTCTCTCACACAGATCACAGGTATAAGGAAGGTTATGTGACCAATTAGTTCCGCTTTGTTTGTGATCAATTAGTTCCCCTTCAAAGGGAAACACCTGTTTTCAGGGAATTCACAAAGGATGAGAAGCCTATTTAAGTCTCCACATCCTTTCAGTGCTTGATGCTGTGGTTGAAGCTGCTCCAGGATGGTGAGATGTTCTGCAGCACAAACTAGGGATAGGGCAGAGCTCACTTATTTCACATCACTGTACAACCTGTGCTGAACTGAAGCCAATGACAGGAGGTGGCAGCACTTTCTATTCCTCTGAGCCCTCTTGACTCCCTGCACCTTTTTTGCTTTAACTTTGTTATCTCTAGCTGTCTGCTCCCATGATCAAATCACCATTTGACACATGCAGCCTATCACAAGCTCTCCTACAGGGACAGGATAAGCCATGCAAGTCATAGGGAAAAAAAATACTATTTACATCTTTCAAAGGGACCAACTTCCTTGTTGTCTGATACGAAGGAGTGAGAGTAGCTGGGTAATTGTAGTCAACACCGTCATGTTTGTAATCAGATTTATAGGCTATCTGAAACACAGGGAGAACAAAAAAAAAAAAACTTTTTTTTTTTTTAAGCTGTCATTTGTTTGAATAATTATCAGTCAAGAGGAAAGGAGAAACAATAATATTAATATTAAATGCAGAAAACAAAGTAAGTTCAATGTCATGAGTGACAAAGAAAATGAAATTATTTGCATAGTTTAGCCACTAATTGATTCTTTTTCAGCTCCTCAATTAATCCAATGCCAACAGTGGGAGCATTAACTTAACTTCCACCTATGACACATTTCTTTTATCTTTCTGCTTAGTTCTCAAGCTTCTTACAGATTTGTAAATAATGTACTTGAAGGAATGGTATGTAATGAAATAGCTTCTTGACTAACCCAGTAAATTAAATTGGAATCCAGAAATCTTCATTAGAGATCGTTTTTTCAGCAGAGGTCTGACCCTGGGGGTGGTGGCAAGTAACCTTCAGTGTTCTACTGATGTCAAAGAAAACTGAAAGAGCTCAGTATGTTGCCAGATAACTGAATTTGCTTATTTTAACTTCTTACACACAGTGAGCTATAAATCAGTACAAAAAGGTTTCCACAATTTCTCCTTTTCTCAACATATCTATCTTTTAGATACCCAATACAATATGATCTAAAGTTTTTTATCAACTTAATTCTGGAAAAAACTTTAAGATAAGAAAGCAACAGCCATACAAGTGTGATTAAAAAAGACTTACATTGCTTGCCAAGCTGCCAACCTTCATGGCATGTAGCATTCGCTTGTCCATCCCGATACCCACATAATGACCTTTCATCTGGTTCTGGTAGGTTTCTTTGTATTTAAGCTGTGCACAAAAAAGGCAAAAAGCCCTCTAATATATTTAATTTTTTCAATATGTTTCCAGTTTCCATATGTTGCAGCAGTGAGACAAACTATTACAGCTGTGGCCCAGTAGTGTTGCACCACTACAGAAACTCATGAGTCCAGAACAACCTCAGCACTTTAATAACTCTGTGAGTTTCCTGTTTTACAAGATGTCACTTACATGTTCTTCATATCACCTGGATGCCACATAAAGGTGATACCTGCACATTCTGTTGCTGCATATTTTTTTAATCAGAAACAGATATTAGAATGAAGTTGCAGGGAAGCATTATTTGTACATTAACAAATTAAATTATAATCATCTACCAAAACTAGACTGTTCTGGTGCAGCTTTCACAAAGCCCAGAGTAGGGTATTTGACTAGATAAACCATTCTCATGCATGTGGCAAAAGATTTACTCCTACTGGATATCAGAGAATGGTAGCAAGCAGTGTAAAACAAAATTATACTTCATCATGTGTGATAATTATTACTATTGATTACTTTCACACAGTAAACATGTTCCTCTCTGACATGAACTCTGGTAAAGTATTTTCTGCTTTCCTTTCCAGTCAGGAAATGGATATGCAAAATTAAATAAGTAATAATTACAACAGATAACAGTAACAATTGACAGCTACTTGTCTAGATTAGCAGTCCATTGTAAGCAACTTCTCTTCCATATTTCATAAACCTGTATAAAATGAGCCCCAGTTATCTATCAGGATACACTAGGATAGGTGCTGTACAGATATGGGTTAAAATCAGTTATAACCAAATGCCCAGCACATCTGAAGCAAACACACAGATGACTTGAAATTCCAGCAGCTACCAGGTTAAGAAAGCCACATGTGAAGTACTGGAAACTTACATCACTAGTGAATTTTGAGATCTTGCTCACATTCTTGAATTGTGGAGTATCACAGTAGTTCATGCTGTAGCCTCTGTTGTTTTCAAGATCCTTCTTATACTCCACCTTAGTGACAAAAATGTACAAGAGATAGATACAGTAAAACCTTAACATGCTCTGTCAAGTTCCTACACATACTTTTTATTAGCCAGACCCACTGTTCAGACACGGCTTTAATCAGATGACATATGACGAAAATCAATATGATTTTCATATACTCAGTTCTTGCTTCATAGGCAAAAGGAATACAACCAATTTCATCCATTTGGACCTCAGCAAAGTGTATGAGACAGTGCCATGAGGAAAATCATTAACAAAAACAAGGATCTATGAAGGAATTTTATGGTGAGTGTGGAGCAAATGAAAGCAAAAAAAGCAATGGGTGTTTTCCACCATGAAGGATTGACCAGGGAGAAGCTTACCAGCAGAATTCTTCAGAGTAAGTTTAAATACAGAACTGGTTTAATATTTTCATTAAGTACCTTACTCTGAAGTAGGAATGTTGAGGGTGATATTAAAAGGAGTGGTAATGGAAATGGGACTAAATTCAGCGATGTAGAAGTTAATATATGTAGGGAGGAATCATAAAAAAATCAGCTATAAGAGCTCATCACCTGGAAAGGCTAAGAAAGAGAAAACTGTTCATATGTAGGCTGACCACAGAAAGAGGGTAAGATGACAGAGTAACACAGCCATCAAAAAGGTAAATGTAGACCAAGGCTGGAGCAAGAAGAGATTTTTGAGCAGGCACTGGGAAGTGCGTGTGCCATGTACCAGAATCCAGCAAGAAATTATGTACTCTTACAGTCATTCCTGTTTAAGGAACGTGCACTCAGCCTGTAGTGGCTGCAATGCAAGACTGTGAGAGATGAGAATAATTTGGCTTGCTTAGTCTAGGAAAACAAAAGGCAGAGAGAAGAAAATTATATCCTTTTGTAAACATCTCAGAAAAGCAACCATGCGGGGAGAAGAACTTTTAAACTAAAGGGCAATGTTGGCACAAAGCACAGTAGTAATAAAGTGGACAGGAATAAATGCAGGCTAGAAATTAGAAGAAGAGGATTATACGATACTGTGTCGAAACAGCAGGAGCCAGGAATCATTGGCCCAGGAGGCCCCTTCCAGTCCTACTTCCAGGGGTTTTTCATTATTGAAGGTTTTATACTTTGACATCTCAAGAGTATAAGTTTTTAAACTGCCATGGGGAAATTTCTAGAAACTCACATTTATTAATATCTTTATAGCTGATATGACACTATAAATAAATTAATAATTCAGAATCTACTGAGAATTCCCTAGCAATCTTCTCTTGCCAAGCAGAAGAAGAATTCATTAGCAGTAACTCACAGTCTTTCACATGATGGAAGAAAACAGAAACCTGCGTTAACAGAATGGTACAAATTTTGGCTGAGTTGGCATTACTTCCTAATTATCAGTAGAACCTTCTTTGAAATGCTCTAAAGTATCCTAACAGACCCAAGTTATCCTAAAGCATTTATGATTATAGCTTCACATGACATTAAGAGCACAATTCAGGTTGGGGTTTTTTTAGATTTATGTTCTTAATGTGGCCAGAATTAGGGTTACTCTTCTGGGGTTAGTTTCCCATACTTCCATACAGATCATTGGAAGTGTCAGAGAACAGCATGTGAACATCTGCTCTTGCACCTTTCTTTCCCATTACTGAGATACCTACAGATCATGTATGTTACATGCAGGGCAATAAGAACAATATCTGTAGTCCTTACCCATCAGACACAAATGTTTGTATGAGCTGCATTAACTTGTTAACAGATTGATCGAACCCCTTACCTCACTGACAAGCTTGTTAACACTCTGGGCTTGCTTAAGGGCCAAGTTATCTTCAGCTGTTAGGGAGTGAAAGTGAGCTGCACCTTTCATCTTGGAAAGATCTTTCTTGTATTTTATCTAAAAAAAAAAGTAGGAAAAATTATAAAATAGATGTCTACCTTTTCACCACTGCTATTTAGACTGGCTTCATGAGGCAGGATAAGATCTCTCCTATTCTTACTTTGATAAGCAAATTGAAATTGCTAAGTTGAAACACTGCAAGCTGTTCCTGAAATAAATCACATACAAAGTCCCAGCCCCAACAATTCCTGTCAAGACACTTCACTAGACAGCAATTCTTAAAATCCACTTTTTACATAGATTGAACAGCTCTAGTGTTCATAGCTTGAACAGATAACTAGCAGATTCTTCGCCAGTGACTGTCTGGAGTTTGTGTGCTCTTCTATTACTGCAGTTCATTCTCAGCACTTTATTTTTAGGCTTCTAGTCAGAGAATTCCAGACAGTCATCAAGTTAATTAACTTTTTTAAAAGCTGTATCTTTTTGCTTGTATAGTATTTTTAAGGGAATGATAGTTCTCTGCCAAACCAAGATTGAAATAAGGGATCTGTTAATTTCATATAGACATCAGATTATTGACTTAAATTGGGCTCAGATGGGTGAAGAGAGGTGATACTAATATCAGACTTTTGCCAAACTTTGTCCAGCTAAACCCCCATTGGGAATATATTTCAGTATTTCCTGCGTACAATGAGATGCTTATGTTTTTCATCTTATGTTACAGCTTCAAAAAACAGATTCACAATGTACAAAACAAGTCATTTTAAATGTGCTGAAGTGCAAAGTGTTTGGGTTTTTTATTTCACAAGTCTGCACACAGTTTCACAGGCTTTAAAGATAGGAAGAAGCTTGATAATTACTCTAGTGTGCAAATGTTACTGCAAATTAATAAGGGAAGTACTGACCATTAGCATTTTGAAAACCTATGAAACTTCCACCTGAATGTGGAGAGGTTAAATATTTCATGTTTAAACAGGGGATCACTGAGTTTGTTATCAGGATCGCTCACAGAAGGTTTCAGGTTTTTCACATTCTCAGTCATAAGCTCATGTAACAAGAATATGACTGATCCTTTCACTCTATTTACTGCTAGTGCCTAGTCCAAGCTAGTAGAAGCTGAAAGACTCAACAGAAAACAGCCTGAGCCCATCAGCTCAGATAGCCCCATGGGGGATTGGTGTCCACACTATAAAGGTTGTAACTAGCAGGAACCCTTCACAGCAGCCACAGGAAACAGCCTCTCCAAATAGGACTGAGGATCTTTAATCAATGGCCTGCATGCAAGAATCACACACCACCACCTTCCTTGCCAATTCTTTAGCTTACCACCTAAACCTGAAAATCCCCAGCCCAGAAATAGGCTCAGTCTTGTGAAGTGACAGTGACATATTCTATGGTTTCTTTTCCTCCATATGACTTGTTTTGTGCTAGAGGCATGATACATCAAAATATCAAAACCAGTTCAGCTCATTCATCCTCCATTTATTCACTACTGGGAATACCACAGTAGTCCACAGGATGATTAAGGCAGTTGAAGGTTTCATTAATAATACAGGTGCAGATTTGCCAGGAGGGTTAACCTAACAGTAGGAATCCCCATTAGTTGCTACATCCATCTCCTGCCTCATGCAAGTTGGAGCTGTGTCCTCTTGTATTAATGGATATTATTAATCCCTTGAGCCACCCTGCTCCCAGCAATGCAGTGAAATGTCATTGTTGTTTACTTCTCAAGTGTAATTTTAGCATTCTCCTTCCAGGCACTGCTCTGACAAACTGCTGGTTTTAATTGTTTATGAATTGTATTGATTCAGGTTTCATACTTACATCACTTGCCAATTCATTTGCTTTCTTGGCATTTTGATAAGCTGGAGTGATCATAGCAGGAAAGCTGCCTTTCCCTCTGCGCTCTTCAAACTCATCCATATAATCCTGAAGAAAATTCAGAGTGTTTACTGATCATTCATGAGCAGGTGGGATCATGGGTGATATCACAAACCCCATAGTCATTGTTAGCAGGAAAGTTCATTGCTTCATTTTTCTTATTCTTTTTTATTAAAAAGAAAAATAGATCACCCATTAGATTAACTGGGCCTGCAAAATTACTTGTAGCAATTAGCTGTGGTTAAGATAGCATTCACGTATACAGTAATACACATCCTTCTAATCTCACCTCAGTTCTTACAGAGATGATATCTGCTAGCCCTTCTCTTTATCAATACATGTTTTCTTATAAAACTATAAATGTATCTGGGGGTTTGAACAGCCAGGAAATTTGCTTAAACTTTCCAAGTTTAGCATAGGGTCAGCCTTTCGTTGTGATGTGACAGAAGTCTCTTGATCTCTCCATTGCCATATCTCACATCATAACTGATCAAAACCACTATTCCTCTAGTGTGGTGATATATTTTGAAGAAGGATTCATTAATGAAGCAGAAATATCTAGATATTAAAGTGGGAGCAAAACACCTTAGGGAACAAAATCACAAAATTCCATTTGCTTAATTAAAAAAAAACCAATTGTTGCAGAATTAATATTCTTAAATCCATCTATAGATAATTTTAAGATTGACAATTTGAAAAGCCTTTAGATAATTTAATAACAAAATATTGGAGCTTTTTTAAAAATGGTAATACCCAATGACCACCCCAAAGCTTTCTATGGCAAGATCTGGGGAGAATATGGCAAGTATACAAAGAATTAAGTTAGAGTGTAATGTGTCTTCTCTGAAGTATTTTGTAAATCCTTTCTAGTAAAGAGCCAGTTTAAATGAAAAAAAGAATGTGTGGCATACCAAGAATGTAATGGAGAGCACTAAAGATAGGAAGGACTATAGATATTTGGGCTATCTCTCTCATGACTTTTTAAATGCAAGAAAACCCACTGTAGGTCATTTTACGTACCATTAATGTTACACAGTAAGACAAGTCATGTATTGTGAACAATATAATGTAACTACAGTTATCACATCTAAATTATTCCATAAACAGGCAGAGAAAATAAAAGAATAGCTGTCACTAATCAGCTGAGTTAGTTTCCTAAAATGCCATTCATGAGTCTGAATTCTTCAGAGCAGCTTGCATTTTTCTTCTTTCTCAGATACATTTTCATACACCATTTCTAATATTGCTCATATCACAAAACAGTATTTTCAAAGTTCTAAATAATTAATTTTAGCCACTTCTAAGATTTTAAAACATGAACAAAACAGGTGCTCAGCACACAGGAATTTTATGGTACAGTTCCTTAAATTGTCTCATGTTATACGTATATCGATATGATGTACCCCCATGATCTTGACAGTTAGAAGTCTAATCCCTTTACCCATGTTAAGTCATGCTTCACTCAGAAAGATCCATTAATTTCAGTGGCTCTATTTTATTTGAATAAAAATACCGAAATTCAATCTATGCAGATTAAAACTCAAATTAAATTTGAAGTCTGCGACTGAAGTTTCAAAGATACTTTCAAAGAAAAAGAACCCTTAAATTAATTCTAAAGATAGAAGCATTCTAACGCTGGAAAATGCAATTAGTGCTTTTTCAAATTCTTTTTATTTGTTTATTCTTACTACAACTTATAGTAGTTCAAAAGACAGAGACTAATTGAAGACTTCATTGCTACATATTCCAAACTCACATTCCTCAATGACGGTTTGATTTTCACAGATTAGAAGATATAGGTTTGGACAGAAGTGGAGAAATGTAAAATGCCAAATGTCTTAGGAAAATATAGTCCCTTTTCCTTCATTTCTCCGAAGTACGTGGGTCTCATGAGGAGCTATGATGGAAAACTTAAGACTAACCATACAGTTTTGTTTCTACAAAACCACTATTCAATTCCTTTCAAAATCCCTTCAGCTGTATTCAGTTCTATTTAGCTGTGCTATTTCCCTAATTTAATTGAATGCATTTTGGGAGACCACAAAAATAATGTAATTCCCTTAAAAATGAAACAAAAGCAAAACAAATGCCACAGACCAAAACAGAACTAAAGCCTAATTGGTTCCACATATACAGAACTACAACTTGTCAAGCATACAAGACTATTTGTGTAGATGATCTGAAAACTAAGAGGATGTCCATGACCTTCAGTGCTACTCTCATATATTTATTGCTGCAAAGTTTCTAAGATTTCTAAAACCCTTGCAGGGAAAAGATGCTCATCTATCTACTAACTTGCTACCATTTCATAGACCTTTCATTTTTATTCCTAACTGCATTTACATTTTCTTTGTCATGGAATGGGTAAGGCTTACCTTTTGGAATGACCCTGCCATAAGGATCATGCAGTGACAGTGTATGCACCCTGCAGTCTCATCTTGTAAAACCCAATGTCAAATACATTACACATTCACAGAATGGTACTGTTGCACACCATGTTTTCCTTTGAGACCGTACATTCTTATACAGAAAAGCAAAGTGAAAATAGGTCTCACTGTAGTTTCTCAAGTCTTCAGCAATTGGCCATAGTAATGATCAACATCAGCATGGGTATCTCTCAGATGTTGCATACCTGACCATATTGATCTACGTGTTCTCTTGCAACAGTAGCATCTGTTCCAGCTGTATGGGTGGCTTTTCCTTTGATCTCTTTTTCATATCTTTGATGATACTTTACCTAAAAGGAAAAAAGAAAAGGAAATGAGTTTACTCTCGTACACAAATGCTGCATAATAAATAATAATCAACCACATGTGCAGTAAAGGATCATCAAAATTCCCATTGCCACCAATCTTCAGAAGTCAAATATGCCACTTGAAGACATAAAACCAAAAATAGTGGTGTACTTTTCAGTAATAGACTAGGAACATGGGACTTGCCATTTCAACCCAAACCATTAGCTCAGTGTGTTCAGTATCACCTGCTTGTAGCTAATCCCTGATGCTCCAGCAGGTTGAAATAAAATAGAACTGATTGTAATGTAAATCACAGTTACCACAGAGCACTTTTTTTTACCGAAGGGTCATCTGAATGCCATTAATAACTGGGCTTGTTTTTGAAAGATTCTGATCTCCCCCGTGATCATGAGAATTTTAGGCAATCAACCTTCAAATTTAGACCAAGATTTGTACTACCTCTGCTGAAGTCAAAATAATGCCTGTAACCTGATGCTGCCCTTTAATCACCATGTGTGTTTGCTGACACAAATGAGGGGTTTTCCACAGATCAAAGGCAAACAAAAACATTTAAGTATTTTAGAGTCAGTTGCATTTGCCTTCAAAATTACAGATCTCCTCTTATTTTCCTCAATGACTCTTCATAATGTTTTAAATTCACCTCTATTGAGTTAGCACAATATGTTATCTTCTACAGTAAAAAGAGCTTTCCTTTCAGTCTCCAATGACAAAATACAATTAACTGTACATTTGACGACCTTTTACAATGCTTTTTAAAGCATATAGGGATGTTGTAGTTTTGCTATGTTTGGAGAGGAACAGAAAGCCAATAAAGATCAGAACAGCAAGGAGTTAAAAATCCCCACAAGCAGTAAGGAGAGAAAATGAGTGGAATAGAAAGCTATGTTTTATAAATCTATACCTATGTCACATGTATGCATGTGTGTGTGTATATATATATTCAAAAAGCTAGTTTCTTGCATTCATAAAAGCCTAATCCAGCAACAGCACAAAAGAAGGAATAGAAGAATGAACCGCAAGGATCCACTGGGAGCATGGAAAGTCATGGCAAAGCAGAGCTCTGCAAACACAACTCTCCCCTGATACAAGATAGCCCAGAAATATTGTGGCTGTGTAAATCAGAGCTGCACTTTAGCCCCTCTAACTCATACTGAGTTGGGCAGAATGAAATCAAAGACCTCCATCTAACACTGCCTTTCTTCTCAGTTGTATGCAATAGGAGGCAGGGTAAAGGGGACACTTTTACCCACAAAAATCCAGTGTTGATTCACAAATAAAATGCTTCTTTGTGCTCAAAACTCAAATTTGTCCCTGAAAAGATAATCACTTGAAAATCTATGCATGAAGTTCCCTGTTAGCATAACTCCACAATGCTCATGGAATTTCTTTCTGCTGATAAGTATTTTAATACAAAATTTGTGTGACAATTTATTCTTTTCTTCCCCGAAAGAGACTTTGCTTTGGACACTTACATCACTGGCTAATTCATTTGCTCTCTTGGCTATTTGATAAGCTGGAGTGATCATAGCAGGAAAGCTGCCTTTTCCTTTACGTTCTTCAAAGTCTTCTGTGTATTTCAACTGTAAAAATTCAAGACAGTTCAGGAGCTGTTAGATCAAATGTATCTTGATTGCACACATAATCAATTCTTAAAGTTGCAAAGTCAAGCATTTGATGGCTGTCATCTGCCAAAAGGAAGATGAACCATGAAGTCTGAATCTTTACAATGTAGTCTTTAACGATATGACTGTGTATCTTCTGCAGGATCTCTGTGTCTCATTCAGACTATAGGATGGATCACAGCTGTTTAAAGAAAATCTGAAGCTGCCTGCAAGATGCCTGCTTTATTTATATTAGAGTCAGGCAGCTTCCATTACTTTGCATAGCACCCAGTTGCTGGGTATAGAACAGGCTAGTTCTCTGCCTTCAGTTCTGACAGCCAGCGAGTCCCTAGAATTGAATAACAGCTTTTAAATTGGAAGTATTAAATACTTAAAGGTAAAATGAGTTTGCCTTTAAAATATTTATATTTTACTTTTCTTTAGGGGTATATTTTTAAGTGATTTATAAACGTCCCAAGAGACACTTGAGAGTCAAACCCAGGTCAATCTATTTTGTTTCACTTACATCACTTGAAAGCTGTCCTGCAACCTTGGCATGTAGTATATCTGGAGTGTCTACAACAGAGGTGAACTTCGAAACTCTCTCTTCATGTCCCCGCTTATATTCTACCTGAGGGAGCAAACATATAGAATACATATTACAAACAATAAGTATTTTCTATCAGAAGGCTTCAAGAGAAAACGAGCAACAACAATCTGACACTTCACACTGTACAGTCAAGCTATCGCTATATTTAAGGCTCTATTTTCTTGAAGTGAATGCCAGAAGCAGACAAAAATGGAACCAGATAATAAAATTTTCAAGTGATACTAGATTTATGTGAGCCATACATTTGATTAAAATATCATGAGAATAGTCATTAATGCACCATCTAAGATGATACTGCAATGACAATGCAGACAGTGTTTGAAGAAAACAATGCAATACTTTAAAATCACTTCTACGGGATTTATTTTTACTTGATCTTTTTCAGTTGAATTGTTACTTTTCTAAATAAGCAATTTTCTGCGCATATATTTGAAGTAGCTTGTGCATGAATTCAATTCAGTATTACAGGTACTGAACTTCAAATATTAAAGTGAAAAAAGTCAGAGGAAAATAACGAGATTAATAAAGCCATAAAGTGAAAATAAAGGAGGTAATGAATTAAATAAACATTTTAGAGTGATTCACAATCACAAGCACAGCAAAAGTTGCTACATCTTTCGGGAAGTACGTATAATATATGTCATTGGTGTTACATGATTGTCTGCCCAAAGCCAAGTAGCTTGTTAACCCTGTTTCTTGCATCAATGTTAAAGTTTTCTCACTTTGTAGAATTAACAGTGCAACAAATACTCATCATAGAATCTACTGTCTGAAGTTAATGGCCTAAACCGAGGATTCTCCAAATTTGGAAGTCTAAAATAGGATTAAAACACCTGTGACTTACATTACTGCTTAGTTGGGTGGCTCTCTTAGCAACCTGATAACCTGGAGTGATCATAGCGGGAAAGCTGCCTTTGCCTCTCCGTGGCTCATATTCCTCTGTATATTGAAACTAGAAAATGAACATTTTTTGTTTAGCTGTTACAGAAAACCCACTGTAGTTCAGTATGATTCCTCTTTTAACGCCTGCTTTCTAAAAATAGGTATCACTTTATTTAAAAGTAAACAAATTAGAGAACTTCTGCCTTGTAAGTTTGTTAGGTAGAAATATTTCCTACATACAACAGAAAACATTCCCCAGTCATAACAATTATCTACTGCTAATTGGCTCTGTTGACTGAATTACTAACCCACTGTATGGGCATAGACGATCAGTCATAATTCAGAAGTTATTTTCATCATTCATAGAAATACAGTCAATGAAAGGTCTACTCTATGGAAAATAATATGTTTCCATCATGAGTTCTGCTCTACTGATGGAACAGCACTGCCTGCTAGATCAGGTCACCTCAGATATTATTGTTAGTAGTTGAACTGCTTCTCACTTACACAAATATTTAAATGAATGATTTCCAGGATGGGCAATAGTGCCATTATGTGACTTTAATCACTTACATGGCTAAATATTGACAAAAGTGAAAATGTCAGCCTCTCCTTTGGTAACATCTTACAAAAGATTGGCTTTGGTGCACTGGTAGGTCTTCAGAATACGACAGACCATGAAAACAAAGCTTTTCCAAACATCACCCCGCTTACATCACTCAGATTCTTCTGTGTCTGTGTTATTTGGACCATGTCAGGATCTGGGATGGTTCCCGAGTACCATGATTTTCCTTCCTCATAGGCAGCATAGTAAGCATTCTACAAAACAAAAATTAAATAACTCTCAATCTTTACCTTTGTTTTCATACACAAACAGCTAATCTGACAGAATAAAACAAACCACACACAGTGCTGTGGAAGTGACATTTACTCTGTGCAGACATACAGTGCAAGACCTACACTCCACATACCTTCAAAATGCCAGGGTAGAAATTGTATAACAAGAACTGCCATCAAGATATCAGGATCTAGGATCCTGGAGTTAAGACTCAAACAGCTCCCCCTGGGAATCTTATTGCTTGTTAGGGAAGTCTCAGTGGCAGTAGAAAGACACACCGAGTATGGCTGTACATGCAGTAGTCCAAATTGCTAACTATATAGATACACTATTCCTTCCTCATCTTCTGATTCTTTCACCCTAAGCTATAACTGAGCTATACTGCCTTGAAAAGTTTAGACAAATCAGAAGCACTGGCTTTTTTAGCATTGAAATCCTATGAGTGAAACTCAAAAATCAAGACTGCCAGGGCTGATCCTTGGTCTCCTGCAGGCTAGTGGCTTGGAGACTTGAGGGATATTTCTTACCTGGGTGGCCAGTTGTTGGGCTTTATAGACAGCTTCAATTTCTCTGGATCTTACATCCCATTGAAAGACTGATTTGAATTCTTCCCCTTCTCGATATTTTGTCTAAAAAGAAAAAAAAAAAAAAAAAAAAAGACTTGGTATTAGTAGTTTGTTAGTAGTGACTACCATACACCCCTCCTAGGAGAACAAGAAGAAGGGAGACAAACAAGGTTAACAGTCTCTTAGTCCACAGTGATATGGAGTCTGCATGAAATGCAGCAACAAAAGGAAATGAACGCAAGACAAAACAACAAAACCAGTGCAATTCCCACCATAACAAATTTACTTCACTACCTCCTAGTTTTTACTGCACCTTTAAACAGTCTAAAGGAAGGTTACTTCCAAAACACCTCAGACCCTACTCCATAACCCTTCTTGTCTATCACACACTGACACCATCAAACAGGCAGCTGTGGGGCAAATCAGCTCAGGGAATTAGTAAATAGGCTTTTGCTGTGTTACCTTTCAGCAATGTCAGTTCCTTCATTTGCCTCACTGCAAGAACCTCCAACACCAGCAGAAGAGAAGCAAAGGAACAATGTGACTGCACAGAACTAATTTGCTGGGTGGCAGTATCAACACCAGCTCAGTTTAAGATCATTTACTCCAGTCACAATGTTTACCTATGTCTGTGTGTTCAATCTCCAGCTGCTGCAGAGCAGCCTCTGTGCCAACTACTAATTTCACCCTGAAGACACATTAATATACAACATTAATGCAGAAACCAAGGGACTATGACAAGCACACCTGATCAACCAAACTTCCACAGCCCACAAGAAAATACGAACCATCTTCTGAGAGCGTGAAAAATTCTCCATCTTTTCCAGCTTCTCCCTCTTTAGATCAACACCACTTACATCCTGCTTATATACAAAAAGGCCACATAGCCTGTAGCTCTGTGTCATACAAAGACTACATAAGCACTTCCTCCATGCCACCCATTCTTGGGAAATGAGTTTTCACAGAAGAGAAGACGGCATTTAGCCCTAAAGTCAAAACTCTAATCCACACCCAGCTTCTAACTACGATTCCTACCATTATTGGAGCTGCACATCTGTAAAAGAGCAGTATATTACACTTGAAATCTGGCATGAAATTCTGAAAGAATACTTCGGTCTTTAGATAATACTTCTGGGGGAAATTATCTATGAGGATTGAAATCCCTAAGAAATTTTAAGCAGAATATATCAATGCAGCATTACATGAAAGAACTATTACCCAGTGGGCAATATTCTACTCTCTTATTTCCCTGCACAGTGTCCACAAAGTATCATGACTGTGTAAATGTAAATGACTACTATATTTAGTCCTGGGTCATCGTTTTCCTACTGCTACTTTTATCATGACAGCATACAGAAATCCAACTGAAATTACATCTCTGTTATACAACTCACTCTACAGATGCAAATAATAGCAGTCCCTGTCTTGAAGAGTGCAAAATCTAAACTGACTGGACAGAAAAATCATTGAGCATGTGTAACATTATTCCCATTTTTAAATGAAGTACAGAGGTACAGAGAGATGAATCTGCTCACATTTGTCTGCTCACATAGAAATTCTGTGTAGAGGGAGTGAGCTGAATTTTTATCTCTGCATTCAAGTCAGTGACTCCACATAAGGCTTAGGTGAGAACATCATGTTAGGATTGAAGAAACATGTTACATTTTCTGCATAAGGAATAATACAACCAAAACAAAACCCACCAAAACTACAGTAGCAATTGAAACCTTTTCCCAAGTTAGGATAATTTTACACATTTGCCAATGAAAAAGTTTTCCTGCACTCAGAATTTCTACAGAAATAATTCCTTTAAGTAAGTACTGCAGAATCAGCTTCTTTACTACCCTTAGCAATTCTATCTCTGGAGCAGAACCTCATTATGTGATTGAAAAGGACAGAAGGTGCTTTAGGTGTAAAAAACAAGGGAAAGTGATCTTTGAGCTATAATTTGTCTGGCGTGTATATTCACATGCACTGGAAGTATCAGAGTCTCATATCACCGCCTAAAACCAGAAATAGAACCTGAAGTAATCTCAGACTCATTCCTGACCAGATCTGTCACACATGGTTTAAAGTAAGTGTGATAGTCACTGCTGAAATAGTTGCTGCCCATGATATTGCAAAATATGATGCATAAGAATACAAGAACAAAAGAAGGTGGAGTCTGATAAAGGCTATTAGTGTACCTCAAGTTTGTGCAGCTAATAGAGAACATCAGAATGAATTCAGTATGCTGTAATCTAAGAAATGTAACTTTCCTCTTTTGTTTTAATGATGGCTAATCATATCAAAACACATTGGTTTGCTTACTAAATATAGTGATGCAATTAATAGTACTATTAAAGTATAAAAAGACTGACATTCAAGAAACTAATATTACATATAGAAATGAGATAGCGATCGATTATTGGCTGTTTCTGTATTTCTCATTCCATGGGATTCTTAGAAATGCAAGTTTGAAACAAATTTAACCGGAGGAAAACCATGCAAGGCAGAAAAGAATGGCATCTGAACAGAAAGAAGACTTTGAGCACCCCTAGAGGTCTGCCGGGCCACAGCAGCCTTTGAGAGGACACATGCGGTTGAAAGTACTGGGAAAGCTGCTCCATCCTGAACTCCTTAACAAAACATTTTCAGTAGAACCATGCAAAGCTCCCTGGACTTGTGTGTTTTCTTGTCTCAAGTTTGCCAGAAACACTTGACAAACTATTTAGGAGAACTTCTGCTTACGTCCCACTGAGAGAGGATTTATTTTTTGTTTCATGCCCTGATAATCAGTTTCAGAAGAGATCCTAAAGCAAGTGGGTCATTCTTGTTTCCAATGGCAGTGTAAACCCCCCTGATTTAGTTACTGAGTTTACATTTAGTTAATTGGTTTACATAGCTCTGGGCAGTTTATGTGAACAATGCTTCCGTGCAGATTATCAGATATGGCAGGTGAGAAACTGCTATCCATTTTCCTTTCTGAAAGTAGAAGCAAATTCAGACCTAACCTTTCTTTCTTATGAGTGAATGCATGTATAAACATGATTCAAACCCGGGTTGAGATCTTACTGCTCTAAAAGAACACAGGAGGGTAAGTAAAGAATACATGTTTCTATGTCTGAAACAAGACAGAAATGTGATACCAAAATGTAAAACAAAGCTAAATACACTTGGCCCTCAAGCTTCTTACCTCTCTTACCACTTCCGACAGTTTCTTGGCATTCATATTTATTGGTGATTCAAATACACTCGTGAACGCATTGTTTTTTGGATTGTGCCTAAAGAAGGAAAGTGGAAAAAGAGCTCAGGAATGTACCAGACAGCCCACCGGAAAGGTTCTCTTTGAGCACTCAAGAACACAATACCAGCCTCCACCCCTCTATACATAACTTTCCCCTCACTCACACATACATCTCAGATTACAGCCAAGTTATTACTGTATGGAGTAGGTGCCTAGAGCAAAATTAATTTTAATGATCGTCATACCAATGCTGTGATTCTAATAACAAAAGAGAATAATAGAATAAAAAACAACTGTCACCTCTCCTTTTTTCTGCTGACAAATTTGACAGGAATTGATCATTATAAAATAAAAACTTCCTAGAACAAACCAACTCCAAAATCTGCATTTTTTTATACATTTTCCTGATGAGAGCTCAACCCTGTTAACTCTTAACCGCTGCTTTGGAAAGCACTGAATGTTATGGTTGGGTATATTTTCTTCCCACAATACTGACATGGAATTTAATTTAGTATCTTTTAACACACTGGACAAACAAAAAAGCTTTCTATCCAGTAACAAGAGCTTCCCATCATTTGTGATTCACATAAATCCAAAGATATGCACAAAGGCACTAAGAAGACATAATTTCACATCACACATGGGACCAAGCTGAGTCCAAATGGCAATCTTCTATTACATTAAAATGTAATAGAAGGTTGGCATTTAAAACCTTTGCTTTAAAAAAAGGGAAAAGAAAACACACTTACGCTTGACAGTAAGGCTTTTTCTCATGGCTAACAAAGTTGTTTACTGTTAACATCATCTTGCATATTTCGCAGTGAAAACAGGCTTTGTGCCATGTCTGGAAATACCACAAAACAGAAACGTCAAACAGACATGATTTGTATTTCATTATTATTATTATTATTATGAGTTTTAAATCTCAGTATTGATCCTTAACATTCATTTAATGAATTTGAAGAACTCTTCTTCAAATACATGCCTATTATTAACTCAGTTCTGAACCCAGTTATGAGTAAAGAACTTTTAAAACCAAGAGATTTGCACTGTGTTAAAAGTGCCAATCTGTGCATTTATTATAGTCCAAAATAATAAAGAAAGAGAACTGACCTGATCTATACAGTTAATCTTCTCAGCAGGGTAAACCCCATAGCCACATCTAGCACACGGCTGCACATTCATCTTGAAATCCACAGAGTGAAAAATATATAGGTTTATACAAAAGGTTCAAAGAGTATGAAAGTGACTTTTTGGCCTGTGCAAAGCACACTCTAGACACTCCAGTCAGGGCCTTTTGCTGTGGTCAATGGCTCCCATTAAAGCTCTGAATTGAAGTCTGTTGCTCCGTTTGCTGACCTTCTGTTTCAAAGTCAGCTGCAGGCTGGCTTTTAAAGCTGCCCGTTAGTAAAAGCGAGTAAGAGCGGTTATTTTGGCAACTGTGTCAGTGCGTAAGGGAGGGTAGCAGGATCTTTCTCTAAATAGAAGAATGAACTCACAGAAACGAATCACGTCCATGTGAACGTTAGAGTCTGATCATTTAGTATTTCAGTTTTGCTGTAAAGCCCATTGTCATAAGCCCCGGATGAAGAGAAAGGTATATACAGCAGTAGCAGCAATTTATGATAGCCTCTCCTCACCCTGATACACAATGAGTGACCTCACGGAGGACTACCTGAGTTTAGGAACAGCCACATATTAGGAGGAGGTAACACCAGAGACACAGGCCAGAGATGGGTTTGGAACTTCCTGGCCCTTTGCTGGATCTAGAAGTAGTACACAGATATTGTCCCAGCCAACTCATTATTTTCTTTCCCTTGGTGCCAGCTCAGTTTCACCTTGTATGTTTTGGGCAGCAGAACAGAATACACTCATTTCTCATGTCTTTCTGTCTCATCAACCTGTCACTTCATCTCCAGGTGTAAGAGGATGCACAGTGAACTGGGCAGGGCCTCTTACCACAGAGAGTTCTAAACATGATGGGTACAAATCCAAACGCCTATCTCCTACAGGAAAAACTTCAGAAAAGAACCATTTACTTTTGAATAGAATGAACAAAGCAGCTGTTTAACATTGTTCACAAAGAGTAGGCTGGCATAGATAGGAATATAAAACTTCCTTAGCCAAATAATGATAAGGAATTGTTATGCCTGATAGTAGGATTCAAGCAAGTTTTTAGGTTTGCGAAGTCTGCTCTGAACAACAAAAAAAAAGCTGTTAATTCTACCAGCTATTTGGTCAGGATTTGAGATTTCTATTTTACCTCATCACAACACCTGCAGGGCTCCATAACCCTGGGACACAGCTAAGAGTGATCTCAATCCAAGCTAAAGTCTTCTTAGTCATCCAAGCATCTGAATAATTTCCTGTGCCTGCAGCAGTCCTGGGATATTGCTAAGCACTTACCTTTCCTATAAATTACAAACAATTCTATGAAATTAATTTGTCTAAACCTTCTGGGTATGCTTAGAGAGCCTCCTATTCATCTCTCCACAGAGATATGCCGTTTAACTTATTATTACTACTTTTAGTGAATGCTGACAATGTACTGGCACAACGCACTGTCAGCAACTGGTGTGCTGAAAATAGAGTCTCTAATCTGAAGAGCAATGGGTATGGCACAAAGTCCTGAAAACACTGGAGTCCTTTCAAAGTAAGTAATTAATATCAGTATGTAAACAGAAGTATTTTCATTAAATAAAAAATGTCAACAGGTCACAATTTCTTGTATTAACTGCTGAGTTGCCTCATGTTATTCCTTTTGAGATCAGGAACAATTTTATGTTGACCAAGTTACATCACAACAATATTTACCCTGCTCATACATGTGAACCAAAATAGTTTGGAAGTCTTCTAGTTCCTTTCTCACACAGCTTTCCATGTTGTCCCAGATTGCCATTCTGTTTCTGCAAGTGACCTATATTAAGGTCACAGTGGCCAGGCTATCTCCTCCTTATTTAGCAGTGGGCACACTACCAGCTCCTGCTTCCTTGCGTTCATCTACTCCAAGAGTCAACATATTGTTTATTTGCTAGAGAGTCCTAGTCATCTTCATACTATCTGAATCCATGTCTAGCTGAGCCCTTGTCTCAAACTTTGGCAAAAAAAAAAAGGATGCACGACTTGCTCCTGTTCCAGCACAGACATTACATTGCTTGAGTCCCTCCTGAAATGAGTTCTGAGATGTGCTGAATGCAGGACATCCCCGAATCACACAAAAAACCAAAGACTTTGCAACTAGAGAACAAAACATTCATTCAGAAGTCACCAATTATCTGGACAGGACTCCAGCCCAGAGCATCAGTATATACAGCCCATATGCACTGTGCAGCACAGAGCATACTAGAGGTCCGTGAGAAGAGGCCTGTCAGACAGCTAAAAGCCCTTTATTTCACAGAAAAAACTTGCTTCTTTTCAAGATATACAAAGCCTGTTTGTTTCTTTTCACAGCAACACATATTACCAGCTTGGCTGGAAGTCAGCAAACACATTTTCCAAGTTCTCCTGCTTCTCCTAAGTTAAACCACGTTCAAGAAGAGAAGCTCAGTAAGCCACAATGGCCTGTACAGTTACTGCCTTTCCCAACCATGCTACTTCCCTCACATCCATTGTGCACTGGTTCTGCTGGAGTCTATTGAAGATTTCCCCATTTCTGAGCTCCTCAAAACTGTCCTGTTGTATGATCTGCTCTTCACTGCCCTGGATTGAAACTGAGTTGCTAACAGAAAAGAGAGTTTATTGAAAAACAAGCATTGTATGGTCTCATTACAAAATATGCACTGCATTTTGATCATGCAAGGAATTAAATCACAAAACCAGCACAAGTTTGTTATCTTGACAAATCTTAGCAAGACATTTTCTCTTCAGTTAAAAGCTCACTGTGTCTTTTTTCCTCCTTTAGTAAGGCCCCATAAAGGCTTTTTGATATCAGTGAAAATCTTAAAAGGCTTTACTTAACAGTAGAACCTTAATCAATGTGGTTTAAAAGTACTGCAGTTACGGGCAAAGTACAAGGAGACAGCACCTTGAAAGTGCAAATTAGTAGAAAGAAACATTGTTACCTCTCCAACCTCCTCATATTCATTGAATTAACTGCATAGAAGCATGTCTGCATCCTGAATCTGAATATAAAAAGCACACATTAGTTACACAAAGTAACCTCTTAAGAGACATTCAAGTCAGGGCCACCTTCTCTGTCATTCCTGAATAGCGGCGGTGCCCTTCCAGGCCCTGAATAGCGGGAACCAGACATCACAAATTACGGCAACCCTATCTTCCCTCTGTTTGCAGACAAAAAGGTGCTGCTTCACTACACAAACTGGGGGTGTTACCCACTGTTAAAAGCTGCCTGCGAGAGTTCAAACACTAGACCAGCCTCATCACAACCTTCTCTGAACCACTTGGTTAATTACTTATCTGGACTAAGGCCTTTTGTCTCTCTCAGCTTCTCCATGCTAATCAAATCAGCAAAGCAGCAAATCCAGCCTGCAAAAATACAGAAAGCAAGCAGGAAAAGATTTATCAACACCAGGATCTCCCAAGGCTTAAAGAAAAACCTCTAAGGGACTGCCTTCCAATCTTGTACCGCAGCTTTTCACATTTTTGCTCTTTTGGAAACAAACCAACAACTGTTTACATTTCACGAATAAAAGGATTTGTGCTTACACTTCCCCTTGGTCGCCAGGGTCAGGAAAACTTGAGAGTGTGGGGTTTGCAAATGCTTCTAATAGAGCAAGAGAAAGTGCGAGAGCGAATAGAGAGAAATGGAAAAAAGAAACAACAGGCCAAGAAGGCATCACTGTTACTGAGCAGAGAAAGAACTAGGGAGGATGTGCTACAATTTCAGCTGAAAGCTTGAAGAAATGTGTGCAAAGCATGCACAGCAGAGTCCACGTGCATACTGTGAGACCTCCGGTGTCCAAATATGCCCATTTATCATGTATCACAAGCTGAAAAAGGCCTGGGCTTAAAACTCATAAAACACAGCACGCGCAACAGATCATCTAAGCCTGACTAGAGAGAGATCCTGCCCAAACACATACACCAAGCTGAGATGCACTATTCTACTGAATTTCATACAGTTGTGGTGTGCCAAATCACACCCCACAGCCTCCATATTCCCACAGCATACCAAAACCATTCATTCTTTCTTGCAAAATATACAGATTCCAAAAACTGCCATTTAGGAGTCCTCCATCCTGAAAGTATCCCCACACTTGACTTCCAGGTCTCAGCAAAGCCCCATCCTTGTTTTCACAGACGTTGTGCAGAACACAGCACACAGTTATTATTCCAGACAGGTACTATTTAGTTGCCTCAAGCCTTCTAGTTTGTACCTGCCTTCTACCTTCCAGTTTCCCAAAGGCATGCTCCATTGTCATCCTGCAGCTGCTTAGGTGGTAGTTAAACACTTATTTTCTACAATGCAAATATCCAGTCAAAGGCTTCATTATTAATGTTTTTAGGGAGTAGAGCGAGTCTCCAGGGGTAAGAAAAGGAATGCTGATGCTACAGGTATCACATTGCTGGTTCTTCCCCCTGCCCAGTAATGCATACAGCCAGCTGTTCAGTATTATACATGAGAAATTTTTTCCTTCCTGACCCTTCCCTAGGTAGCAATCACTCTAAGCCCTGAAGCAAGATACTTCCTCCTACTATCCTTTTAATTTCTGCCTTTCTCATCACTGAAAACAAGCAAGGTTTTCTGAAAGATCTAGCACCTTATACTGCATTAAAGTTGTTTAATGTAGCATGTAGGTAAGAAGCTTTTGCAGCACACTGAGGTATCAACCTTTCTTTCTGAATGCCAGCAACCAACGTGAAAAGCAAACAGAAACAGGGGCTCATCAACTGTTTGAGTAAGAAATCCCCCATGCACAATTCGACTAGTAAACTCTCAAAAATTGGCTAGCATTAGCAGATACAATACCACTTTTTCAATAGGAATACAATGACTTCTAGAAAAAAGCCATTTCTAGGCCAGATAATTCAGCTGTGGGGGCCAGATGGCAATGGATAAACATTTTCATCCAGACATAGAAGGTCACAGCTGGCAAATAGCTTCTGGATTTCTTAGGTAACCCCCCATACACGTCATCAGGAAAGCACATTTGGATGTTCTGGAGTTCATGATGGCAGTCTCCCTCCTCTCCTCTCCTCTCCATGCATTTACTTGAAGATCTATATATTTCTAGTGTCTCTGTCGCCCATAATGATCCATTATGGATTTGGAATTCGTCTTCTTGAAAAGCAGCAGCTAACAGACGGCATGAGAGGAACCATGGGATTTTTTTGTCAGTTTGATTTTCAGACAAAAACTTTGGCTGCATCTCCAACCAGGAGCTACAGGCATAACCCCATGAAGCAGAGACCATCCCCAGCATGCAGACACACAGTAAGAGCCACCGCGCCGCTCAGAAGCTCCTCCATCGCATCGGAGCCGTGACCTGTCGTGAAGCAAAAGGCTGTTTGTTACCATGCCTGTGTTTTGTGCCAATTATGAGGCAGTTACACTGGAAAATGTCGCTTTGATGTAAATCTCTTCAGGTAGTGAATGTTAAACACCACACACTGCTGGGTAGGTGTATGATTTTGCAGGATTGGAGCCCACATCCAGAAGTAATTAGCAAGACTGTGCCAATCTTCAGTCCATGGACTGGACTGCTGGGCCTGATGCAACGGCTACGCAGTAGGAGATCATAATTAGCAGAGATGCAACACACTGAATAATTGGAAAGATAACGAAATGCCACAGAAGTTTATAGAAAGGAAAAAATTTCCTTAGATTTAGACAATCTCGTGTCACCATGGAACTTAAGGCTCTTCTTTCACGGAGGTGTGACAGAGCACAGCCGTTACAGAGGGGTAATTTCTTTTCTGCTGTGATGAAGCCGTCATTACCAGCAGAGCGAGGAGGGCCGGGG
>NW_009934010.1:5254-5480 GCF_000696875.1 Nestor notabilis | reverse complement strand
AGGCCTAACTTTTCTCTGGTTTCTTTGCTTGCCATCCGGCAGGTACCCTTGCATGCCTGGGGAGATGTCTGCTGAGCACGTGCGTCTTCACCATGTATGTACTACTTGCTTCTGCTGTTAAGCTTTTGGGGAGGTGGTAGCCTCATGCTGCAGGGGTCAGGGAGGGAGGGGGTGAGAACTGGGCTGTGCTTCCAGCAGTGGGGACTACTGCTGCTGCTGCGGGAGG
>NW_009934010.1:4101-4597 GCF_000696875.1 Nestor notabilis | reverse complement strand
ATGGGTTCTGCGTGAGTCTTCGTGAGCAAACATCTGAGAGTGACAGCCTGGTTGTGCTGGATGACAGCTTTCCTTTTCGGGCCGTATGTGTAGAAACTCGCATGGCCCAAGTGTTTCCAGAGTATGTGCTTGACGAGGAATTGCTTTTCAACTACCAGTAAGACCGCACAGGACCAAAGGGCTTGCTTAGTCTGCAAGCTTGGGAGAGAAGGGTGTACGTATTTCCAAGCCTGAACTGGGGTATTCTCAGAGGGGCTGTGCAGGGTGACCGATGGAGAGGTACCTCTCTCGGCTGCTGTAGCCTGGTCTCGGGGCTCACAGAAGCAGTAAGGGGAAACAGGGAACAGCTCTGGGGCACCGGGCACACCTGAAGATCACGGCTACACAGTGCCCTGAAGCCTGCAGTGATGGCTTCCGGTCAGAGGCATGTCCTCTCTCTGCACCCCACGTTCCCCACCTCCTCAGCTTACCTGCTGCCCCACCCACAAGACAACAA
>NW_009934010.1:1985-4031 GCF_000696875.1 Nestor notabilis | reverse complement strand
CCGTAAAGAGCACGGCGACACAGTTCCCGAGCGCCTGCAGTGATGGCTTCCGGTCAGAGGCATGTCCTCTCTCTGCACCCCACGTTCCCCACCTCCTCAGCTTACCTGCTGCCCCACCCACAAGACAACCAGGAGAAGACTACAGCAATGCAGGGATCACTAGCAACCCTCATCAATTAACTGTCTCTCCGTGATGTGAATTGCAGCTGGTGTTTACTGCGGGACCTCACTGCCAGTGTGGACAATGTGGGCAGAGGCACAGAGAGAGGTTGGTGACTCTTTGGGACAGCCAGCTCCTGCAAGGGAGAATTGCTGACAGTCACTGGCTAAATCATGGGCTCTTCTGTGTCCACACAGGTTGCCCCAAAGATGCAGTCGCTTTTGCTAGGGCTTCCTAGGGAAGCCTCTTCTGGGAAGCCCCAGCAGCTCTGGTGGATGCTCTAATGGAGTGTTTTTCCCTTTCAGGCATCTGCAGTAGAAACAAAGATGCTGAGGTAAGAGACATTTCCTGAGCTGGAATTGGGTCTGTGCAGAGGCATCAGCCAACCTGTCACGGTTTAAGCCCAGCCGGTCACTTAGAACCAGCAGTAGAAACAAAGATGCTGAGGTAAGAGACATTTCCTGAGCTGGAATTGGGTCTGTGCAGAGGCATCAGCCAACCTGTCACGGTTTAAGCCCAGCCGGTAACTTAGAACCATGCAGCTGCTCGCTCACTCCCCTGCTTCTTCCTCTCCCTGCTCCTGGAGAGATGGGGAGGAGAATCAGAAGAATGTAACTCCCACGTGCTGAGATAAGAACAGTCCAATAACTAAGGTATAATACAAAACTACTACTGCTACCACCAATAATAATAATGATAAGGGAAATAACAAGGGGAGAGAATGCAACTGCTCACCACCCGCCCACTGACACCCAGCCCGACCCAAGCAGCGATCTGGGCCTTCTGGGTAACTGCCCCCAGTTTATATAGTGGACATGACGTGCTGTGGTATGGAATACGCCTGTGGCTAGTTTGGGGCAGGTGTCCTGTCTCTGGTTCCTCCCAGCTGCCCATGCCCCTCCTCCCTGGCAGAGCATGAGACTGAAAAAGTCCTTGATCGGAATAAACATTGCTGAGCAACAACTAAAAACGCCAGTGTGTTAACAACATTGTTCCCAGGCTGAAAGTCAAAAACACAGCACTGCACCAGCTACTAAGAAGAAGGAAAAATGACTGCTACAGCTGAACCCAGGACAACCTCGTGCTACCTGCACCTGTTTTCCTCACAGCCAGGGCTCCCATACTTCCCTTTGGCCTTTGCCTTTCTCTCAACCTGGGGAGGAAGGGCAGCATTCACAAAGCAGGGAAAGCCCCTGTGTCTCTGCTCCTTGCTGAGCTCAGACGCTCCCAAGGGAATGGGCTGCTCTCTGACAACATCTACTTTCCTGTTCCTGCAGGAATTTGCACACCTTGTGGACAGAGCAAACCCAAAAGTTGCAGCTTCTGCTGGAGGAGGTGGCTCAGCTGGGGGTGGAGGTCAGCAGTTTGAAGAAGGTAACCCTGCATTTTGAGGAAGGAGGCTTGGCTTCTGCCCAAGAAGCCCTGAGGAAGTAGTCCTTGGGATTAGTGGTGGGCTCAGTCTGCTGACTGCAGCAAGCCAGCCTTCGCCAGGGGCTTGATGGGTGAGCTTTGGCACTGCCCAGGCCCTTCTCCGGGCCTAGGTTAACTGGTGCTTCAGGCAGCGGGGGTCTTCGCCCAGGTTAACTAGCGCTTCAGGTAGTGGGGGTCTTCCAAGATCCTTCCCTTGGCACGAGCACCTCTGGCTGCTCTGGCTGGGCCCTGAGCAGCGGTGAGGCCCAGGCCCACTCCTGGGGCCAACCATCGCGGGCAGGGCCTGAGGATGGAGGGTGGGAACAAGGGGGTGGGGACCTCATGGCCATGGCCACAGCCATGGCCACAGCCATGGCCACACATACTGTGCTCGTGGCTCACATCAGCTGCAGTCTCTCAGCTCATTGGACAAGGCTTGCCTTGTGTTTCTGACACTGAACCTTTGCCTCTCTGGT
>NW_009934010.1:0-1933 GCF_000696875.1 Nestor notabilis | reverse complement strand
AAGGTATAAAACAAAAACACTACTGCTACCACCAATAATAATAATAATAATAATGATAAGGGAAATAACAAGGGGAGAGGATACAATTGCTGACCACCCACCGACTGACACCCAGCCCGACCCAAGCAGCGATCTGGGCCTTCCGGGTAACTCCCCCCAGTTTATATAGTGGGCATGACGTGCTGTGGTATGGAATACCCCTTTGGCTGGTTTGGGTCAGGTGTCCTGTCTCTGCTTCCTCCTGGTCTCCCTTCCCCCCTGGCAGAGCATGAGACTGAGAAAGTCCTATCTAATGGCAAAGCAACAGGCAACACAGCTACTCCAACTCCAAGCACAGCAGCCACACCAACCCCAGTGACAAGCACAGCAGCTACTTGAACCCTGACCACAGCAGACAATGCAGCTACTCCCAGTACAGCAGCTACACCAACCCCAGTGACTAGCACAACAGCTACTCAAACCCCGACAGCCTTGTAACCAGGGTGTGCCTTCTTACTACAATGCAGTAAGTTGCAAAGATGTTAAATAAATAGATACTTCACTGTTGTCTTTAACCTGAGCCTTTACAAGAAAAGTTTTTAAGTTTCTAAGAATCTTACTGCAAGCACGGATCACTTTGTCCTTGCATGGGTAGACATTCCAGACAATCCTGGAAAGCAATGAGGCTGGGGATGCACGAGGGAGAAGCTTGGGGAGGGACGAGAGAAAACATTTCTGATCCTCCCCACCTCTCAGGTCCCATCACAACTGCTTTGTGGATCTTCTTCCCTAGGACATGGCAGATGCTGATCTCCCAGCAAGTGGAGATGTTCCCGTGACCACGAGTAGCTGAGAGAGGTTGGACTTGGCTCCAGCCAGCATGGGGAAGCAAAGGGGGAACCTGTCCCCTCTGCTCCCTGGTGGCTCTTGGGAACATCCCTGGGACTCTCAAGGTCTCTCATGGTCACCCTCCTGTTGCTGGTGGATGACATTCAGGAGAAGGAATATCTGGTCACCACCATGAGTTCTGCAGGCCCCTTCCTCTCTTGGCCAGGGCTCCCCAGTGTGCCCTAGTGCACCCCATTGCCCCACCATGCAAACCCATGAACTACAGTCTTTTCCCTGGAGGTCCTCTTCCCCATGGTCCCCATTGTTTTCCCCTCCCAGTACACTCCAGGCCCTAACGCTTCCTTTCTCTCAGCCTCTGGACAATGAGATGATACCCTTTGTGCATCAGAAACACTTGGGTGGGCTCTTTGGTCTCAGGGAAAGCAGCACGGGGACACATATCCTCATATGGGATGAGGGATCCTGGGGGATCGCAGAGACCTGAGAGGCCTAGGGGGCAGAGCCTGAATGAGGGTAGAGGGGACTGTCCAAGAATGGCTGCAGGGGTGAACTGGGCAGATCCATCCCCTTGTACTCTGTGAGACTGTAGAGGAGAGACCAGGAGGATCTCTTGTAAGGACCAGGAAGGGCTCTGGGTGCCACATAGAAAGCCCAGGGTCATTGTACAGATGGGTCAGAGGCTCAGGATACAAGGTACAGCCTCACCAGTGCCATGTACAGGGGGATGATCACTGCCCTGATCCTGCTGTCATAGTGGTGCTGATGCTTATGTTCTTCTTTTCGTCTTCCTCAGACCCAAGGGAGTTGGGTTGAATCAAAATCATAGAATCATAGAATAGTTAGGGTTGGAAAGGACCTTAAGATTATCTAGTTCCAACCCCCCTGCTATGGGCAGGGACACCTCACCCTAGACCATGTCGCCCAAGGCTCTATCTAACCTGGCCTTGAACACTGTCAGGGATGGAGCATTTACCCACTTCTTTTTCTGGGCAATCTGTTCCAGCATCTCACCACCCTCAGAGTAAAGAACTTCTTCCCTATATCTAACCTGAACTTCCGTTGTTTTAGTTTGATCCTGTCGTGATTTAAGCCCAGCCGGTAACTC
>NW_009934009.1:89627-89852 GCF_000696875.1 Nestor notabilis | reverse complement strand
AAATGAGTGCTGTAGCTGAACCCAGGACAGGGGCCCAGGACTGAACACAGGATTCGAGGTGCAGCCTCACCAGTGCCCAGTGCAGGGGGATGATCACTGCCTTGGCCCTGCTGGCCACACTATTGCTGATAAAGGCCAGGATGCTGTTGCCCTTCTTGGCTGCCTGGGCACAAGCTGGCTCTTGTTCAGCTCCGTCAATCAGCACCCCCAGGGCCTTTTCCACCG
>NW_009934009.1:85978-89539 GCF_000696875.1 Nestor notabilis | reverse complement strand
GCCAGACCCATGTAACCCAGCCTGTCCAGATCCCTCTGCAGAGACTTCCTATCCTCCAGCAGATCAACACTTCTGCCCAACATGGTGGTGTCTCCAAATCTACTGAGGGTGCACTTGATAAAGATATTGAACAGAACTAGCCCCAGTACTGAGCCCTAGGGAACACCACTTGTGACCAGCTGCCAAGTGGATTTACCTCCATTTGTCACTATTCTTCAAGCTCAGTCATCCAGACAGTTTTTTACCCAATGAAGAGTACTCCCATCCAAGCCATGAGCAGCCAGTTTTCCAGGAGAATGCTGTGAGAAATGATGTCAAAGTCTTACTAAAGTCTAGATAGACAACATCCACAGCCTTTCCCTCACCCACCGAGCGGGTCACCTTGTCATAGAAGGAGATCAGATTAGTCAAGCAGGACCTGACTTTCATAAACCCGTGTCGACTGACCCTGATCAACTGGTTGTCCCGTATGTGCCACATGATGGCACTCAAGAGGATTTGCTCCATTACCTTTTCTGGCATCGAGGTCAGACTGACAGGCCTGTGGTTCCCCAGGTCCTCCTTCCAGCCCTTCTTGTAGATGGGGGTCACATTTGCTAACCTCCAGTCTACTGGGACCTCCCTAGTTGGCCAAGACTGCTGATAAATGATGGAAAGCACTTAGTGAGCACTTCCGCCAGCTTCTTCAGTACCCATCCAGCCTCACAGACTTGTATGTGTGTAAGTGGTGTAGCAGGTCGCTGTCCATTTCCCCTTGGATTATGGGGTCTTTGTTTTGCTCCCTGCCTTCCAGCTCAGGGGGCTGGGTACCTGGAGAACAACTGGTCTTACTGTTAAAGACTGAGGCAAAGGCATTAAGTATCTCAGCCTTTTCCTCACCCTTTGTCCCTGTGTTTTCCCCCGCATCCAAGAACGGATCTGGTCTGTCCTCAACCCTCCTTTTGTGCTGATGTATTTATAGGAACATTTTTTATTGTGTTTTAAGGCAGTAGCCAGATTAAGTTCTAGTTGGGCTTTGGCCATTCTTATTGTCTTCCTGTATAACCTCATGACATCCTTGTAGTCCTCCTGAGCTGGCTGCCCCTTCTCCCAAAGATAATAAACTCCTTTTTCCCTGAGTTCCAGCCAAATCTCTCTGTTCAGCCAGGCTGGTCTTCTCCCCCACCGGCTCACCTTTTGGCACATGGCGATGGCCTGCTCCTGTGCCTGTAGAATTTCCTCTTGAAGAATGTCCAGCCTTCCTGGACCCCTTTGCCCTTTGGAACTGCTTCCCAGGGGACTCTGTCAACCAGACTCTTAAAAAGGCCAAAGCCTGCTGTCCATAAGTCCAAGGCAGCAGTTCTGCTGATGCCCCTCCTTATTTCCTGAAGAATTAAAACTCTATCATTTGGTGATCACTATGCCCAAAACAGCCTCCAACCATCACATCACCCACAAGCCCTTCTCTGTTCAAAACCAACATGTCCGGTGGGGCACCTTCTCTAGGTGGCTCCCTTACCAGCTGGATAAGAAATTTATCTTCCATATACCCCAGGAACCTCCCAGGTGGTTTCCTCTCTGCTGTGTTGTGTTTCCAGCAGACATGTGGCAAGTTGAAGTCCCTCACAAGAACAAAGGCTGGTGATTGTGAGACTTCTCCCAGCTACTTAACAGAATATTCTGTCTGCCTCTTCTTCCTGGCTGGGTGGTCTATGAATCATAGAATCACAGAATGCTTTGGGTTTGAAGGGACCATTGCTGCTGAAGTGGGTCAAGTCTGCATATTGGGCCTTCTGTTCCTTTTGAAAGGGAGTCTCTCACAGCAATGATCCATCCTTTTTTCTTTATAGAAGCAGTTTTGGCGCTGGGTGTAGGCTGACTTAACTTTGGAGATGAACCATCATCCTCATTATTGTTCAGTTCCACTTGCAGTACCCGTTGTGCAAGGGCACCTGGACAAGTGAGGTAGTCATGGAGGAGACATGCCCACTGCACTGGGCAGGAACTTGTTGCCACTGCTCTTTATCCCATAAGTCACTGCCAGGTGGAGAGAAGATAAGGAATTCTCCATGTTATGCGTGCTGTCTGCTTGTTGGGTCTGTCTCAGGGAAGGCAAGGTGCAATTGCAGTATTCTATCTCTCTCTTCCACTTGCTGATACTCCTCAACCTATTTGCCTGTCCTCAGAGCTCTGTCAGTAAGTGGAGGAGCTCTTCCACCTGAGTGCACCTCCCTCACGTGTGCTCACTGCTGCTGTCCACTGGCAGTAAAAGCAAGATATGCATTCTCAAAGCTGGAAATACATGTGGCTTCTTATGCCACAGACAAGGATACAAAGTGAGTATCTGCCCATTGGGAGCTCAGGTGAAAGTGTCAGCCTAGTGACTGTCTTCTGGTGCATTTGAAAAAACCTGTCTGAATCATTTGGGGTCAGGTGGCAGATCCTGCCAGGCTGGAAGGCATCCCATGTCCTTCAGTCATCACCCCCTACTTCCCCAGCTGAGCAGGGGCAGGGGATGCAGGAAGGAACTCACAGCTTTCCAAGGAGACCATACAGGCTACAGATTTAGGCATCTCTTTCCCCCTTGGATCAAGATTCTGCAATTAAACACCATGGATTTCTAGTAATAATTACTAATCCAGAAATACTGCAGTTCTACCCACAATAACATAATGATTATGCAAAAGGCCAAGGCAAGAGGTGCTACACAAACTGGAGAAAAAATCCCAAGTGCCATGCATAACTAAAGGAACCCATGGGCAAGACTACACATGTCCCTTTTTAGTGTCCCATATAACAGATAAACAGTGTGTGCAGTACATCACACAGCAGCAGGATTGGAGAAGGATGGTAAAGCTGGAGCAGATCAGGAGATGCTACACTCAGTTTTGTACAGGGATGTCGCTCCCACTGCTGTGGTCTTGGCTGTACCTGGTGTCCGAGCCATACGTGTGCCTGTAGAGTTGTAGTTTTACAGCTTCTCTCTGAAAAGGGAGAGGGAAGCAATTTTCCCAGAATGTCAACGGTGAATTTTCCACAGCACTGAAGTTGCGTTGTGAGGAAGCCTCTGAGCATTGAGGCAGAGCAGGGGGTGGAGGAGGGCTGGATAGCAGGGAAGAGGCACAGGCTGTGCTCCCCAGGGACTGCACCCAGGGAGAAGTCCCTGTGTGTCCTCAGGGAGAGCTGGGGTGAGACCAAGCACTGGATGAGGGGGCCAAAAGGAATAGCAGGAAATCAAAAGGAAAGGACGAGCACCCTGGGTGACAGACATGCTGTCTGAGAATGGAGAATGGGAACAGGACTGTAGCTAATGATAGCAAGGGAGAATGGTGAAAGTCTAAAGGACAAGGCAGTGGATGCACAGCCTTGTGAGCACATTTGAGTACTGGCAAGCTTGAGCTGTCTGTCTCCACACAGAAAAGCAGAGGACGGGAACAGAATAGAATGATTCTAAAATACACTTTTTTTTCTTTAATCCTTTAACATAAGATATGGAAAAACATACCTAAAATTTAAGAATCACAACTTCTGCTGGAGGGAGGGGAGAGAGAAGAAAGGGCTTAGCCATGGACTTCTTGAAGT
>NW_009934009.1:53411-85947 GCF_000696875.1 Nestor notabilis | reverse complement strand
GAACCTTGTAATCCTGTAAAACGTGACAATGCTGATCTTGTCGTTAAGCCTCTATCATATGCAAATGTCAGTCTGCTTTTACAAACGAAACAATGTGTTTTACTGTATTTTCTTGCACTATAATTTTTTTTTTTTTAAAGCTGCATGCTTTAGATTTACCAAGCAGTGTACATAAAGTGTTAAAACTTGACCTATTTGCTAGGATTAGAGCTGAAATTCCAGTAACAGCAGTTAAGTTGCACAAGTGTTTTCTTTTTATTATTCAATCTTCTGCAACCCATATGACAGTGCTCCAGGCAGACAGGTTGGTTATGTGAAGAGAGGGTAGGGAAGGGGCTGGGAGTATATCCACAAACATGCCCCTCAGCAATAAGAGACTACTCCAGACCAGCGATGTCTGGTTTACATAGGAAAACAATCTGTTCCCGATTATCAGTTAATTTGATCCTTACCCTAACCTGACCAAAGCTTCAAACCCAGATATTAAAAACAGTTTCCACCCCCTCCCTCCATCTCCTGCTTTCAAACAAATACTGAAGGGCAACTCAGGAACATCACAAATGGGTCCTGTATGTTGAAGGAAAGCAACGTGTTGTTATGAAGAAAAAATATACATGAATACATTAATAAAAAAAGATAAGACAGTTACATAGAACACTTAATACACTCACCTGCCTCTCTGGCCGTCTGAGTACTTAAGTTTTGTCAAACTCTGTGTGAAGAATCAGGTGATGAAAAATCTCAGGAGACTACGTTAAGCAGACCAAGTATATGCTACGAAGAGTTTTAAAGAGTTAGAGAGACAGGGATAGGGGGGAGCCCTATTAGGAGGTGGTTGATGTGCTCCCCCCTCAGCACTGCAAATTGCAATGTGCATCCCACAGCGGAGTTCAACCATTGCTTTCAGCCAGTATTTTAAGTGTGATTTCCGGATGAAATCAGAGGAGGGAATGGGAGAAAGAAAGAGGAGGATGGCCACAAGCACACTTCTGTCTTGGAGCTCAGAGCTGGTCACATGGGGACATCCTGGCAGGGATCTGTACTCTGCCACCAAAGGGAGTCGTGTTTCCAGAGGAAGGAAATGGAGATACAGCAGCAATGCCAACGTAGGCAGCCCAACCGCTCTCTTAGTCCCCAAACCTGCTGTGAAAACATGATACGGGAAGGGCTGCCCCTTCTGTCATCTCTAATCCAAAGCCTTTACAAATAGCATGGAAGGGGGGAGGACAGAGGTAGCCATTACAAGAAGCTTCCCAAGGACTTCTGCTCCAGGAGCAATCCTTCTGCAAAGAACATGTCTAAATGCAGGCGCTCAGTGTTCACAAACAGAAGACAACCAGCTGTAATAAGGCAATTTCCATCCAAGCTATTTCCCTGGGGGACTGTATGCTTTTAAAGGCAATAAAAAACCATCCCTTCCCACAAGGAGGACATTCATACGCATTATTCATAAACTGTTTTCTGCAGAAGAATCTGGGAAGGGACTGAGGAACACTGTAGAACAGTTTTTGGGGAAAAATACTCTTTTGAATTAAACAGCCACAGAAGACTTTGCTCAGTTGTGTATCTGAGAGTGGGGGCAAGGAAGAAGTTGCAGAGAGTATAATTTTTCAAGCCTGAATAATGTTTATTCTTGGTGGTTTTCATGCAGCACATGCTGGCCCTGCTGTAGGTCCTTGCCCCTCACCAGCCCCACAGGCTGCTCCTCCACACAGGCACCTCTCACCAGACTGCTACCAGATCAGTGCAAAACAGCAACATCCATCACAAGACCTGAAGGGTTTTATCACAGTTAATCGCCACCAGGTCAGTGAGGTTGCAGGGTACCGTAAACAGCAAGGCATGCCTGTTTAGCCCCAAGAGCATTACTGGTTTTAAAATACAAGATCAGCACCCTCAGCTCCCTCTGAGGGTGCAGAGGGAGCAGCAGCAGGACTCATGAGATGGTCCAGGTGTTGCCTATGGAAGTGCATCTCAATAGCTCAGACAAGGAAAGCACGCATTACTCCATGAGCAAGCCTGTGTCCCAGAGGAATGAACACAGTCCTCTGTCTAGGTGAGAGGTAGGAATCTCCTGGGCAGCTGCAGAAAATAATCCAGAACAAGAAACAACTGCACTAATCTCTGAACAAAAGACAGACCAATTAAATCTGTTCCCTGTCTCAGGGCACTTTGTCCTTCTGCAAAGTGTCTGCATCTTACATAGCTTTGTGTCTTGGGCCATCTGCTTCCCACTGCATTCCATTTCCATTTTAAGGACTGGGCCATCTGGGCCACACTGCTATGTCCTCAACTACTAATGGCACTGTATTTATTGTATCCTTTTTAACTTCTTCCCGCCCCTTCCATTGCCAGCATATTCCAAGATTAGGCCTGAAGGGCATTCTTCAGGCAGCAAGCGTGTGAAAGAAGACGCACAATCCCTGTGATCCTCTTTGTTCTGATAAACGCCTCTAGGTTGGGGAAAGGTAAGTCAGTGTGTTTTCAAGCCTTCTACTGCAGTGGCAAATGCACCCTTGGACTACATGTATCAACTAATAATTGCAGCAGAAACAAGTATTAATTCAAGTAGAAAGCTGGCATTGGCTGTGAGATCCTCCCATCTCCAGCCATCTGTCCTTAAGGTAGATCTGGCATCAGTGAGTGTACTACAGCATACTGATGGAAATTCGGATACGCCTTGTGATAGAGCTGATGTGAAATCACTGGAGGCTCACTCACCCTTCGCCCTGCAGATTTCAGGGTCCCACCCTAGCTTGTTTTCAAATACTGGGCACCACCAGTGTGACTCACTAGATCACTTGTGGGTGAGGCAGGAGCAAGATCCCACTGACAGCCCTGAATGCCATCTGCCCATCCAGAAAGCACAGGACTATGTGGCAATTCAACAAGCTCTCTCAATGGCAAAAGTCTCCCACCACCTGCCAGAGCACACCTTTGGCATACACCCATCCCCATTAACTCCGGTGGTTATCGGATGGAGGCCTGAAGCAGGGAGCACCATAAGGAAACAAGCCCAGGCTTAAATAGCCTCTCATCACACAGCCCTGACTCAACCAAATTACCCTTGCTTGCATGGCTGATTTGATAAAAATACAAGCTCACCTGAGCCCTGGTCATTTGCATCTGCTAAGCTAAGCAAACTCAGTGCATTTAAAGCTGCTAAGCTCAGAGCTCGGGGTGTCAGTAGCACCAAGGTGGTACCTCAATGCCACCTACCCTGCAGGAAAACAGCAGAGAGCAGATTCCAGATGGGCTCTTGTGGCAGGCACTCGCAATACTCAGGAATAAAGGCTCTATTGGACTGACTACTACCTAGCAATCAAACACTTCCAATTGCTGACTTCTTCATGTCTGTGAATTTCCCTCTATTGACTGAGGGTCTGTAATGATGTTCTCCTAAAATAACAATGGTGGTAATATTCTGGAGCTCAGCACTTTCTTCTAAAGACTACACTTCAGATCATTAGGCTGGAAATCATGCAGAACTCCATGAATATTGCTTAAGACTATATGCATCAGGAAAGTAAAATCACAGGATAGACTCTAACTCAGATAATCCGGTAACAGAAAGGAAAGCATGTCTACAAATGGTTGGTACATTTCAATGGTTGTTACAAATCAGTGCAGAAGGCATGTAGGATAAAAACATTTGCTCTAAGTAAACATGTGTTCTATTATATTAGTTTCAATAAAAAGGGTTAATAAGTCAGCAGGGGTTTTCATAATACTTTACAACAGCTGCTTAAGCATTTATATACCAGCAGATGGAAAACACATTTATTAAACATTTGGTCTTTGAATCATGCTGACATTAATATCTCAAACAACATTAATTCAGGCTACAGCCTCTTGTTATGGCCTCATTCTGTGACCAACTTGTTGCATAGTTGTAACTTCACTTAGGAGTCAAGAAAACTGCTCAGATACAAAGAAAATATAACTAGGGGCCCATGGGATGCTGCAGAGTACCTGTGCATATATAGAATAATCAGAGGGACACCAGGCTGCTGCAGGGGAACCAGCATTCCAACACTATCTGCCATCAAATGCCCCACTGTCCTGCAGCCCCCAGCGCGCTCTACAGAGCGGAGGCAGATGTTCAAGTCTGCTGGGAGTGACATCTCCCTGTCCTGGTAGGCTGAAAGTGAAAGGAGTAAAATGCAAGCAACAACCCTTGATGTGGGCACACTGGCTATTGCAGAAGTAGTGCCTTGCTTTACAGGTGCAAAGAAACCAAGAGTAAAAACAATGGTGACTCCCTAGGATGCCACTGCTTTAAGAACCGTGTAGAACTCTGAAGGAGGTAAAGCATATAGCAGAGTTAAACAGTCAGGGAAATTGTCCAAATAGATCTGTGTAAGATGTAGTGCTCCTGTAAGTAGAAGCATGTTAATAGTGGGATGAGAAGGCATGAAAACACAATTCTTTAAACAAGAGCAAGGGGAAAGGCACACACAGAAGGAAGAAAACAGAAAGGATCAGGGAAATCTCAAACCCCATGTATAGAAAACTATGCACTTGCTTTACAGCAAAGCAAAAGATTGTGCAACAGCCTTGCTATACTGACCCCTGCAGCCTGTCCTACTCAAGAAAACTGGAAAAGCTCTAGTTCTGTTAAAACGCTTTACGTCCCTGTTAAAAGAGATTACTGACAGTTCTGCAGTCTCTGGATACAGAGCATGAGGTGCATAGGGAAGTCAAATAAAACAGATGTTTTCATTATGGTTAGAAACAAAAGCAGTTTTTAACCCTTTATCTTTTTTAATCAGACTCCTATGTTTGTTTTGCTGCTTCCTTGTTTTCTACATCAGAATAAACTGTACTGGAATTTCACACCGTTCAGTGCCTTTTCAGAACACGTGTTTGGAAAAGAAACTTTCAGCAGATCAGGTGTTAGTGAAAAGAATGAAAATCCAGCCAGAAGTATTTCCAAACTGCCCGGTAAGTTTTAGGCTGGTGTGCACCGTGCTTTTTGTAGCTGACTGAAGGACATTTCTGCAGATACCACTACAGTGTTTGCAGAGCCTCACTAAATAGATGATTTATGCATCAGTCCAGGCAAGCGCAGAAACTAACAATTACTGGAAGTTTCACCCAGCATTTAATGGAGACGCTAATACTATTTCGAGAAACAGTCACCTCTCTTTTTTTTATTGTACTATGCAAAGAGAAATTAATTTGTATCATGCACCAAACCAACTCCAGCCTCGTAATAGCTCTCCACAGACAGAAGGTATTTTCTAGCTCCTGCTGCAGTCTCTTGGATGAGTGCTCGACAAGCGCTGGACTTCCACTGCACTCCTTTCCCTGCTGAGTTTACTGGGCTGAGCAGTAAGCTCACATGCCATGGAGAACAGTTCTGACTATTCAGCACCCAAATGATAAAATAAAGCAAATTTTTTCTCCGAGACCAATTAGTCTATCATGAGCGTTAGACTTCAGCTATTTTCTGAGCCTAGTCCAAATTCAGTACCAAGCCTCTAAACCAATTTCCAAAATGTCTAAAAATGAGCTTGCAACTCACAGAAGTACACTACAAGATCTTTGTGCAATGAAACCACGAACAGAGTAAGGAGCAAACAAAACTATTGACAAACAGTACTGAAGTCTAAATCAATCTTTGCTATTTATTCACCACGTGAAGTTCACATCTTTAACAAGATAATGCAAGAGGCAGAGAAATCTATGATAGGTACTTTCGTGATAAAGTCATCACTTGCTTTGTAGGTTATCTGGCATACTCACTCACTGAAAATATTTACAGCAAATGTACTTAAAAAAAAAAACCTTTATAAAAATGCAAAATAGCTTGATCCTTTCCTGGAAACAGTTCTGAATTCAAACATTCCTCTACAGATTTTATCTGCAGCAGCAGTAGTCCATATAGGCTTGTATACTAAGAAAAATTACTGAAATGGCACATAGGCATAATCATTTAATAGCGCAAGTACTTACATTCTTGAGTTAACCAAAGCAAACCACTGCTCCTTAGTCACCTCATACTTGAATGCAGCTGATGTGGTCAAACTTGCCAAAATATTCAAGTAACATAAATGCAGCTTAGTAGTCCGTAACAAGCCTTTCTAGTTCTTTTTCCTGTTGCTGATTGATTCAGAGGGTGCAGAAAACACCACTCCTGAAGTTTGTCTTTCCACTCTTAGAGCTCCATGCAATTAAGAAACTTACTTCAATACCTTCAACGCCCAAATCAGTTCCTGCTCATCCAAGGGCAGGGTAAGAAATCACAGATACCTGCAGCCCAGTACTCTGTCCATTATGAACTGCTGAGGATTTGGAGACACAGGCATACGTAGCTGCATGTTAGAACGCCAGCCTCAAGGATTTGCAAAACCAACAAGTCCTGACAGTCTCTGCAAAACATTGTCCAATTTAGTTCTGAATTAAATACCTGCAATTCATTATAGCGTCTTTCTACGAATAAGGGAACAAACAGCTTCTACCCTGCAAGAAGCCTTGTTTGCATAACAATCCTGAAGCTAAAACTGCATCCTGCATTAACACATCCCCAGTACAAGCATTTAGCTGCTTTTAGATTTGCGTCAGCCTACCAACTTTTTCAATAGACAATTCTACGGGGAGAAGAGGAGGGAGCAATTAGTAAACCAATCAGTAACACTCCACACGTATTTTTTCTTTCCTTGTAAGCAGAGGGAATTGTTCTGCACGACTTAAGTTAAAAGCATATTACTAAAAAAGTCAAGTTCCATGGGGGGGTTAGGGAATAAACAGCTACAGATAAGTCACACAGCAGAGGTTTTGAAGTCTGCCTTCTCAAAATTATTACAAAAGGTTACAAAAGGGTATGGTTTCTTTCCTAGAGAATACATTTCTAATTGTATAAAAATGAGGTGAGGAGGGAGAAGAGAAAACATCCTTTTTCAGTGGTCTCAGGATTTAACAGCATTGGTAAATTTAACCTTAAATCATCAACAGATAATAGTAACTCCAACGTCTTCATGTAACTTCCACTAGTCTTTAGAAAAGACTTACTGTTTCACATAAATTGCAGATAATGACACTGTATTTCTAACTCCCAACACACAAAATGCTTTGCACTAATTGGAACAATTCTACAGTGAACACAGTGAATAATTTAGGATTTGTTTCCATACCAGAATATACTTGCAAAGGAGGTTGGTGCTAAAATCCACCAGATAAGTCAACTCTCAGTATATATATGTCATGATGTAGCAAGTAGCATTTGAAAACAAGTGCATGAGCACTGGGCGTGGGGTGGGGGTGGCGGAGAGAAGCTGAAATTTCTGTTTACATGGACAACAAAAAAGATATTTAATGCTCCTTCTCAGGATATTCACAGTGCTCCCAGCCACCCCACCCTTAATTGATAAATCCATTTCCCATCGTACCTACATTAGGACACCCACAAGCTCCTGCCACGCACTTGAAGTTTTCCATATAATCCCGCTGTAGCAGCCTCAGCTTTAGTGGGCTAAAGTTATGTTTGCGCAGTGATGAGGAGAACAGGAAAATATTGACACAACCGCAGGAGGAGCGCTGCTGCTGTGCTGTTATCAATCGTTCCGCAATCTCTGCCCCCTCCTGACCTACTCAGCAACCTTTGAACATGCCTAGCAATCTATTTGAGAGAGTATCACCCAAACAAAAGAGACATCTTGTCAGGAGCTTCTTGAAATAATGGTAGTTAAGTGAACTGAACACCTCCTCTTGATGCTGCTTGAGAAATGCTTCTACGTTTTGTTGAAGATCAAGAAACCAAAATCAGCCTGGCCAGTAACGCTGACCAGGAGGGGCTGGAGATTCAGTGTGTAAGAGCTGGTTAATTTCATCAGTTAATTACAGCCACAGGATAACACAACCACATGACCTGCAGCAAACCCCTCAGCCTCTCAGAGTCTGGTGTAAGCCAGTGTAGGCCCTTGAAAGCAGAGCACGCTGCATGTTGAACAACTGAGTGCCAACCCTTACATCTTTGCAAACAACTTTCCACACTCCAAATATTTAAAAGGTTATTGAGGGTGGGGAAGGGGGAGCAGATTGACTCTGCTCTACCAGGAAATCAGTTTTCAGTATTTCATCTTAACTGGGGCTACTTTCCTTTGCTGCTGCTTTCACAGTTTAAGAACAGATTTAAAAAAAAAAAAAAAAAAACAACCCAAAAGGGGTAAAAGTGTTCCCAATTAATTACCTGTAGCACTGCCATTAGTATTTGCTGGGTAGGCCATGTTTGCTCAGTAACACATCCAGAGCTAGGCTGTTAGGTGTCATGCAAATGCCATGCATCAAGTCCAACCTGAAATGCAACCTGGAACAGACAAGAAAAAGACAGTTAAAACCATGCAGTTTTAAGAAGTTAGGTACACTAAGCAGTAGGCATTTCCGAGTGTTTAAAGTCTCATCTTCGGTGCAAGCTTCGCCACGGCCGTAACTTAGATTCCCCTTTATCAGCGCCATAGCTATCACAAAACGCAAGGCTAAACTGGTGTCTGAAGGTGAACTGTGGCTCTCTGACAAGCTCCATGGAGGACAGCTGCTCCAGATGTAGCCAGATGAATTTGCAATTGGCCTTGGGTGGGGTTTTTTTTGTCTGTCTGAAGCGTTTTTGCAGTTTGTCCCTAGCCTCCCTTGCATCAGGGCACCTTCCTCACATTTGCTGGCACATACGTGAAGTTTTAGACTACCCAAGGGTTTACATAGGCAGGGTTAGAGGATTTTTAGGTGAAGGACACCTATAGAAGAGCTGTATCAGCGAGCAAGGGACCTGTTGCAATTTCCAAGCTCAGATGTCCCCAAAGGAAGGTGAGGACAGAAGGACCCCTCTGCAGATGCAGCCAGAAAACAAGCACATGTATCCCCACTGTCCAGAAGACCTGTCTCTCTGCAGGTCCCCGCATTAAAAGGTTTTCTGGGTGTGAGTTTTTCTTTCAATCCAGATGTGGCAGACGCAATGGAGATGCAGTGCTTGCCTGAAGCTCAGGCTGCAGGTACAGAAAAAAGGTGCTGTTGCCTTGGGCGGGTGGCTGCCCAGTGGAAGCTAAGTGAGAGGCAGAAGCAAAACTAGCAGCAGTTTTGTGGCTATTTGGCTGTTGCCTGCTTCTGCAAAGCCAGCCCTGCAACCAGGCTCCTGTTCTCCTTCCCGACCCACCGTGGGGGCAGCCTGATTGCAACCCTCATCCTCAGAGCAACAGATATGACTCGTCCAGGGCTGCAGAGATGCCTCCTCTTGGCTCTGCTTCAAGTTTTCTACAATCCAAACTGCATTTCATTTTGTTGACTCAGATAGGTGGAGCTTAGGCGCATGAAGAACACCCTGCCTCACCGACCCCAGCCGACATAGGTTGACAGCTCCTCAACAAACCAGTCACATTTTTCCAATTATATTTGATTTGGCTCTGACACTATGTGCGTGGAGGTATTTAAAAGCTAAGCAGATTAGCAGAGGAAAAGAAAATCCAGAAATTAACTGGTGCAAGCACCATGTGAATCTGAGTCAAAGGTATACCAACTGACGGAGAAGCTGTCTGTCTCTTAAAACTCACAGAGCTCCATCGCACAGGCTTTGATTTCTCCTTCAACGAACACAAGCACAAATTGCTTCATTTTTAGTACAACCCTGACATCAATTTTCCAAGAATGCAAAAAGACCTCCACTGCAACTCCTCCTCCCCAGGCTCTGCTATCCACCCTTAAATTTATGATCTCTTCTTGAATGGTGGGTAGGACATGAAGCTGTCATAAAGACTGTACAAGCAAAAGGCTACTAATAACCAAATAAAGCAGGCATCCAGCACAGACCATGATGGAGGGAGGCCCATCACAAGATTCCAGGCATAACAATAATTATCAGATTTCTGAAACACTGAAGCTTGGCAAAAACAAAATAGAAAAGCAAGTTGCTGGCTGAGTTTGCAGCCAGGACCAAAGTTTGAAACCTGTGAGCTTTTACGGAAGTATTAACTACTTCTTTTTAAAGAGAGAAATTTTAAAGCATCACTCCCATCTCTGCCATTGCCATCAGGATATATAAAGTTACGCTTTAAGAAAGGCAATTGCTACTGAGTCACAGCGAATGCTTACTGAAAAATTACGTGTATCCTTGTTAAGTTTCTCAGGACAGCCACCGTCTCAAAGCAGGCTGCACTTAGCTGGACGTCAGGCTCTACCTGCAGTGCCTGGATGCAGGGATGAATTAATACACTCACTTCTAGTTGGTTCAGCACAGCTCTCTGCTTCTTACTAGTCCTGCAACAGGTGTGCTGTCCTGCTTTCACTATGTATGTTTGTTGTACGCTGCTGCAGCATAAGTCTTGCATCACTGTAAACCTAACCAACAAAGCACAGTCAAATACGCACACTGTCTTACCGCAGCCCTTGCTTTATCAGACAACTCATGTTTTGCCCATCTGCAGCTTCCTTTCCCAGTAGAAGCAACACAAGCCCAGGGCAGGCTGCTCAGGGAATCTGACACAAGACTTAGGTCCACCCTGAAGAACCAAGTCTTTCAGGGTCCTGTCTCAGCGCTTCTGCAGGGCTGGATATCAGCCTGCTGCCTGAGCTTGCTCTACTAATACCACCAGCTGCACTGCCACTAGTGCCTGTACAAGGGGAGATGTGAGAATGTGCACCAGGGAATGGGTATGGGCAGATGGGTAGGGAGAGAGCACTTTGGGGCACACGTCTCTTAAGTACAATGCAGTCCCAAATGACAGTGGGTCAGCCAGAGAACCCTGACTTAACATGTTGCGGTGTGCCTGGAAACTCATCGTGGATTTAAGATCTGTCAAGATTCATCCTATCAATTTCAAAAGCACTAGTCACCATCATGGGCACACATGAGGAGAGCTCCCCAATAGTGAGAAGCAAATGCCCCTGAGGTAAGAACTGACATAAAATTAATAAAGACACTGCTGAAATCCAAAACAGGGCCTCAGGTCTACATTCTGTTGTGGCTTAAAGAGATGCAATTGTCCTGCTACAAACTCCCTTCTGGGTACGCTTCTATTGGTTTCAAAGCTTTGCAGGCTTAAGTACTTCCATTGAAAAAGAAACTCAACTTTAGTTGAAACAGTGATGCCTCTGAGCTTAAATTAACAAAATACTTCAGGAAGCAAATTCAGTTCAGCACATTGAAGTAAATAAAAAAAAAAAAAAAAGGATAAAAATATAGGGTTTAATAATTTGCTAGCTAAAATATGTGGAAGAGTAGGTTTTTTTGTTTTTTGGGGTTTTTTTTGATGAAATGTAACTGCAGCTGACAACCTGCCTATTAAACAGCTGTTAAAGAATGGAAAAAATGTAATCTAGTTCAGCAGACTCATGGAGGAAAGGAATTCATACTGCTTTGAGCCACAGTACATTGGGAACTGAATTTCTGAAACTGCACCCACATGTACCTGGACCGTTTTTAGAAAGGTGTTGCACGTGATTCCCCAGCAACACACACCCCAAGAGCTGCACTTTGGCAGAAGACGCTAGTGTGGGCCAGGCGCAGGACAACACCGAAGGCCAGCTGGAATACACAGAGGAGGAAAACTTAGCCTGCTCTACAGCAAAGGATGTTCTCCAGCACAGACACCTCACAAAAGAAAATTAGCAGAGGAGATTATATATTCCATTCCCAACTCTTCAGCTTTCTGCCCATGTGTTTTTACATGCTCACGCCATGCCTGCCTGTGAATACTGTGATTTACAGACCCTAGGGCAAATGCAAAACAAGCACAGACTAGCTATATGAAGTGTTATTGCTCAATGAAGCAGTTGTTTAAAGTGTTTTGAATTAGATATCCAAACTCTCTTCTGCCCTGAGGTTCAATAGCAGAAACCTTAAACACACATGATCTGCAGTTTCTACAATCACGACATTGCAGCTTTTACATGTTTTTCCAGAATGGCAATTCTTTATCCAGAACATAAAGCATATGTCCTAATCCTGTCCTAATCACAAGGGACAAGAACCTTACTTCTCTGTGCTGCGTCTTGTCAGCTTACCTACACCTATGCTAGTGTTTCTGCACCAGAAATATCTGAGAACATACATAGACATCAGTTCTGGCATCCACACAACAGAGGTGCAGACTCAAGAGGCACAGACCTTGCTGAGAACCCAGGCTCCCATTTTAGTCTGATGTTTGCAAGAAAGATTTAAGACAGTAAACAGTTGAGGTTTCATCTAAGAGAAGCTGTGTAATGGCATGTTGGCAACACAATAATTAGAAGAGAAAGATAACCTAGCTCTTAACTCAGAAAAGCAATCACAAACATCCTCTTGTCTAAGGGCCATAGTCATATGTGGGAAACAGTGATGCATACACACTTGTTGTCAGATTCAAGAAGAGAGGCCTTGGCTTCCCAGGCAACGGGGCTTTAGGCTGAATAGGTATGCACGTAACTTTCTTTTGTTTTCATGGCACTCAGACTGTTAAGAGTAAATGGTCATGTCAACCATTGAACACAAGCTGCAGATATCCTGAGCCACATGTCTGAGACACTAAGATGCTGTTGCTTAAGGTCTGGACTAAAAGTGGAAGCATTGTGGGTGGAGATGTGCAGGACTCAGAGACAGTAGCTCCCCACTGTTCCGATGGACGCAGCCAAAGGACGGTCCCAGGAGGAAAACCAGCCCTCCAATCCTGTCCAACAAGCACAAAGCAGTGATTAAGTAGACCTGGGATAGAGTGGTTTGACAGAGCAAGTTGACCCACGAGCTGAAGAACTTGAGGAAGAACTGGTACTGCTCCATTCCTGTTAGACATCAGTGCAACAAGACTTCTGCCTGACACTTCCCTCCCACATGTGGGTAGAACTCACGTAGTTTCATTCTGCAAGATACTGATAACATTTGCACACAAGAGCCAAGATACATGCAAAGCCCATCTAAACACACAGATGGTAATTTCTCTAGCTGCAAGAAGAAACCGGCACTGGAAATCCCTCCTCCTGCTCAGCCAGAGGGGCAAGCACTTTCCAGACTTTTGTGGCTCTACAGGAAACAGGAATGTCTGCAACCTAATTCGTACCCTCAACCAAATATGCCAGGTGCAATTTAAATGAAGCAAGGGCTGAAGCCAGCAACAGCAAAAGAGAAAGTATGTGGGAAGTTGCTCTGTGGTTGGTATCTACCCTGGGAGAATGTCTGTGTATCTCACTGGTATTTTCTTTCCAATCTTACCCCCTACTGTGGTTGTGTTCTTCTTATCTGCATGTTTATCTAAACAGGTGGCCAATAAACTGAGAGGCAAAGTTGGTAAGGGATTTTTTATTTTTAATAATTAAAGCTGAAACCCAAGCAAGAATGCTGGCATATGAGGATTTATTTTTTCAGGTCAGACACCTAGCTGTGAACTTTTGTGTGAGGGTAAACTGTGAATGATTTTAAACTTCACTGAATTATTTAACCATGTAACAATTCATCCATTTACATTATTTCTAGAGTGAAAGGGTTTTCAATGTTGCATCCACATCACAAGCAGAAATACACAAGTTCAGTTGCTGCTTAAGTCTCAATAACAGAACAAAATCAATCGCTTGCCACCCTCAAATGCAGAAGTAAAAATTCCCTGGGATCAGTGTTTCCAACAGCCTCTCTCAGGCAGCAGCCTGTTGTGATTCTGCCTCCACCATCAGAGATGATCCAGAGGCTATTCCCACCATATGCAATATGACAAGCAGTTTGTTTTGGAATATAAGCAGGCAACCAAGAAAAGCCACCTCTCACTATGGTATGTTCTTTTCTGCAGGATCTGCAGTATGATGGGAGTAAAAGAAGCCTTGTAAATCCTTTCAACAGGCAAGTTAATTAACAAGATATGGCTGCGGTCAGCATGAATTTACCTGCCTGCCTTCCTCACTCCCTCCACTTACAGCATTGGCCTGTAAGAGGTCTCTATAGCAGAGCTCCAGGCAAATGCTGAACTAAGCTCTGTTAAGAGAGTGATGGCTCAGAAATTCCGGGACCTGAGTCAGCAAACTGAAGAAAGGAAAGTCAGAGCGCTTCCAGCCAGCGCTCATGCTTCCCTTCTGCCACAAAACCAAAACCAATCAGACCCAACTGAGCTTTGTTGCTTTCGAACCATAAACTCCCTGCTACTGCAATGCTAGGCACTAATTAGTCTCAAGTTCTGCTGAAGTTAACCATCAGTCACTTTCATGAGGATGTCCTATCTTGCCCCCCATCTCAAGCAGACTTGCATTAAGCTGTCTGCCTGCCTTGTTATTTCTGTAAGCAGAGAATAAATGTACAACCTTCAATAACATAAAAGTCTGAGGGCTTTTCTTCTGCATACTTGAAAATGGTCTCCTTATCTCTTAAGCTGAACTTCTACAAAAGCTTCTACTTCCTTCTCCCAAGCCATCTACCTACTGCAGAGGAGGTAGGTTTACTGGGCAGCTTTTGGTACAGATTATGTCTGAGGAAGTGAACATATATGTAAACCTTTCAAAGGCATTGGATTCTTCTAGCTACCCTAAATAACCCAGCAATCCAAACCGTATTTCCCCCAGTATTGCTTTGTCACATTTGTTATCGATGACATCAATGCTCTATCATCAGTGGTTGGGTTTAGTTTCCCTTTCCCTTCATTTGGAGTTATCCCAAGTGGGTCTGGAGGATCCAGAAAAGAAATCAGCTGTTCTACACAAGCCATGCATTGACTTGCTGGTACCAAGCAACCGGGGAAGGATTTCAAAATACTACCCAGCAGACACAAACAAACATCCATTGGAGCTTTTGGTCCATCTAGATTACCTTGTTTTCAATAGTGGCAACAAGAGATACTGTTTAACACAGAACTGGTGCCTGATGATGAGGTGCGATGCTTCCATGTGCTCCCAGCACCAACAATAACTGGACTAGGAATATCTTAAGGTATATCCTTACTGTGTCATTTTAATACCTATGTGAGTCACCTGTGAATTTGACTGGCCCCTTTCTGACCCTGCTGATGCTGTCTGCCTCTGCTGCCTTGGGTAGGAAGTCCAAGGCTATCAATACCTACTGCATACTTTTTTTTCTGGTTTTAAACTGAAGTACTACACATTTTACTGAGTGCCACTAAATTCCTGCATTGCAGGGCTTGGTGAACATCCGTGCAGATTCAGCTTATCCACATCCCTCATGATTTTACAGAACTCAATCTTCTCTCCCAGCTCTTATGGCAACTTCATCCCCAGGTCATTTTTCTTGTCCTATTTGTATCCTTTCATGTGCTGTAAGCCTGACCATGCCGAAGACCCTTGTCATGAACAGCATCTTACTAAAAAAATGTCTGCAAGAACAATCTTATAAAATGGGATGAAGTACATTCAACACTTTTCTTAATGTAACTGAGCTTGGCTCTAACAACCAGCTAATACATGGAAGGGAAACCCTCAGTTTTGGTAATTTTTGTCAAGCAAGCAAAGAATTGAAACAGAACAGAACTTACCTGCAGCACACACAGGTTTCCCTAGTATAGGCCAGAGGCTGGACACAGCCTTCTGAAGTATCCAAACGCACATCAGGTCAGCCTAATGGACTTGAGGTAACCATACCTGTTCTCCAAGATCCAGCAGACTCACTGTCAGCCAGGAGTGGCAGCTCTTGCTATTTTCTCACTATCAGGATCAGCGTTCACAAGTAAAAGGAAGTCTTTGTGTGGATTCTGTACATCACAGGTGGCATTGACACTCCCAAGAAAAAGGACACCCCATCTATATAGAACTGGGCTTAAAATCTTCTTCCTTTGTCCAGTGTGCTGACTTGGTGGCCTATGTCTAACGTGCCAGATCTTTGCTCCTATGCTGGAAGCCTGAACACAGACAGGTATGTTCAGATTACATCCATCACACAGTACTGCAAGGTCCCCCATACCCTACAAACATTGTCAGACCACCCATATCTTCTGCAAATCATTCCTTACAACATCACTGTCATCACATCACATTATAGAAGAAAAAAACCCAAAATACAACCCCATCAACATCTAGAGGCTGCAGAGTGTTATAATTCAGTAACTAATTTCTGTTTACATTAGAGAAAAAAACATCAACTAGGAAAAAAAATAAAAAACCACAAAGGTAGAAAAAGACTTTTTTTATATACCCAAAATTCCTAATGGGTGATGTAGAAGACACTCCCTTTGGTTTGTGCCAGTGAACATGAGTCACATGAAAGTACATGAATTCAGGCCAGTATGATATTGCTATGAGTTGTAATGCTTGCTGTGACAGGGAGCCCAAAGGATGCAACTGGGCTATCCACATTTTTTCTTGTGGAGAAGCGGGAGGGCTGAAACTTCCATGGCTTGAAGGAGTTCAGTCTGATCATTCTCCAAGAGGGAAATGAAACAACATGTGTGCTGAGCAGCGTTTTCATTTGCCGTGACAAAGACTCAAATCCAGCACCAATAACAAATAGAGAGGCTTCCAAAACAGTTGTTAATTTAGGAGAGGAACAATGCTTACTGGGGATGATGCATGCATGCCAGCTGTGGAATGCCTTGGCCTCACAGTGCTGACACACTGTGCCTGGCACAAGTAGCAGTTCCAGCTTCTCCTCTACAGCATATACCTAAACTATCCATCACATCTGTTCACCCAGTGGGACAGGATGAAACACAATCCTTTTCACTCTCTTTTGAACATTAAAAGTTGAGTAACAGTTGTGAAAACACATTTGCAGTTCCCAGTACTTTAAAATGAATTCGCTTATTTAAAGTGAATTTAAAGGTAGATAAACTTGAAGGTTGAGATGAATAAACCAATCAAGGAATTTTATAAAACAGCTTATGAAATGCACTATAATCTCATTTAGACCTTGCATCTAAAAAAAGCTGCATGGATTTTAAAGCACAAACATAGGTAAACAGAGAAATTTAAGTCTTCTACAAAGTACCCAAGTATTTTGTTATTGATGACACCTCAGACTCAGTGGCACAAGCATGAAACATACTTAGAGGTAGACAGCCAAATCTGTCTGTCTCTTCTTCTGATTTTAGGTCTGAGGTGCTATACATAGTCAGAGGAACCATAAATCTGCTATGACAAAAGGGTGGCACGCATTGCAGCCATGATGCTATGGGACAGTTGGGAAGTTCAAAGACTTTTGTCTAGCAGCATTTGCCCATGTAGCTATTCCATGGTGGTGAAATACACCAGCCAAAGGAGTATTTTCACATGAGACAGCTCCAGCAGTGGATCAGCTTTGTCCCCATCTAGTCCTAAATGCTGTGTCCTGCACCAAATCAATACCCAAATCCTGGTATCTCTTTTCAACTACTAATATGGGTACTTCAGACTGCAGTATCAACCAGTCCTTCCCATACAGGAACATAGAAATTACAGGGGTTTTCCACAGTGAAAATGGAAAACTGTAGGGGCAAGGAGACAATATTACAAGAGTCGGCCTTGCACTTTTCCTCTATCACAAACTTACAACAGAGGATTGTAAAGTCCTACTTTCCATGTGACTCTACAGCCCACACTGCCAATATCCATCACTACTAAGTGCCATACTGTATCTACAGCCTTAATATTCGCATGGGCCCATTTCTCTAAGTCGCTGGGGGCCCTTCAGAAATGGGACCTTATCCCCTGCAACTTTTCCATTGCACTAAGACCACAAGAAAACAGCTTCAGCTTGGCCAGGCAACACACTCAAGACATCCTCCAGAATGCTTTCCCCTCCTGTCACATCACAAGCATCCCACAGGAGTAGCCAGCATGTGTGCATGATTTTTCTTGCCTCCTCCCCTGGCCACAGACCATCTCTCTGAGGCTTTATTCCTTCATTCCAGAGGTGAGCAGGTTTCTCTGCTCCCTCCTTCAAAGCCACTGTCTCCAAACCATAGCCTGTGGACTGCAAGCCTGCATACCCTCATGGCAGGGACACAGGATTTCATAGCAGCAAAAGATGGCCAGCGACCCCACCACATGCACAATTGCATGCAGAGTCACCAAAATCAACAAACATTTTGACCTGGAACTGGCATGAACCAACTGTATGCTGTCTAGCATCACCTGCAGTGGAGCACGGTGGAGCCAGGCTATAGCTGGGTGTCCCCCAAACTCTTCCTGCTCAACAGCTTGTGGAGAAACACTTGTCAGCTTTCTGCAAGTGTCATACTGCCTCTGCCTTGTGTGCAGCCAAAAACATTTTGCTGCATGTGGCCACCTGCAAAGAACTTATCCACCCAAAGGAGGGGACCACAAGTCAGGGCAACGCACTTATCCCGCACAGGGTTGTTCCTCTCTGCTGGCTAGTCACGCTAACATTAAAACAATCTAATGCTCAGGGACTCTGTCATTTAATCAAAGTAATTTAAGTAAGCATAGAGTTCAACCTGTCCTCCTTCTCAGTGAGAGGGTGAGCTAATGCTCACCCTTTTTATTAGCTAATGCTAATAATCAGTTATTCAAAGCATGCTCATGCCTCTATTCTTTTCCAAAAACCTGTACAGTAAAGTTCTGAAAGTGCCAGTGCACACAAAAGTGTGCTGATTGATTAATTGCACAAGGACTTTTCACTTTAGGGAGCTGGGCAGCTGAGAAAGTTGAACCTGTTAGTCTGGAGAAGAGAAGGCTCAGGGGAGACCTTAGAGCAGCTTCCAGTGCCTAAAGGGGGCCTAGAAGAAAGCTGGAGAGGGGCATTTACAAAGGCATGTAGTGACAGGACAAGAGTGAATGGCTTTAAAGTGAAAAAGAGTAAATTTAGGTTAGATATTAGGAAAAAATTCTTCGCTATGAGGGTGATGAGACACTGGCACAGGTTGCCCAGAGAAGCTGTGGGTGCCCCATCCCTGGCAGTGTTCAAGGCCAGGTTGGTTGGGGCTTGGAACAATCCGGCCCAGTGGAAGGTGTACTTGCCCATGGCAGGGGGGCTGGAACTACATGATCTTTAAGGTCCCTTCCAAACCAAACCATTCTATGATTCTATGAATTACGTGTCTCACCTACAAATTCTTATCTAAAGCCCTGCATCTGGTTGCTGACATGAGGCACACACTGGTCTGCCACAGGGTGCCTGGAAGGAGAGGTGCTCACAAGCAAGTGGGTGTCCAGCTGTTGGAACACATGTAGTACTACTGCCATGTGCAGCATCAAGGCTCACAGTGCTGACACTCATTCTGTATACCAGTCAGTCACATCCCGGTAAATCTGGCTTTCATTAAAATTGTCTATTAACCAAAACTACATCTCGGTGCTGACACAAGAAGATACGCTTTATGAACAAGGACCATCTGTATCTTATAGCTCATGTCAAGCTAGAATCAAGTTTTTTATTCCCCAAAATGACATACGTATCTGAAAGTCATCTTCCTATAACCCTGAGACAGTGGTTAAGTCCAGCATAAAGTGCAAAACCTGTACATTTATACGGAGATCCATAAATATGTTACCTTTAAAATATTTTTGATTGATTTATTATTAAATAGTAGCACAATAATAAAGAAACAGCAAAATAGGATGTATCTTTATCAGTCACCATATGAGCACACAGGCATAAATAGATGGCAGTGCATCTTTCACCACTAACCAAAATCTGGGAAAAAAGCAATACAAAAACTTAATCTTCTGAAAAGGAACACAGCAGAACTGTCAATGAAACAATGCATCTTCAATGTGATTCATGTGTTTCTTCACAGAAGACCACTCCTAGGCAGGAAACTATGTGGTGTGTATAAAACTAAAATTAAATCAGATGGTCTTAGGAACAAATGAATGGCTTTCATATTCCCTCGTATTATCTGAAAAGCGAAATAAACTGCTGCACAATTGCCAATGCCTGCCTGCCAAGCCCTAGCAGAGGGGCCCTTTCTTTATTGAGATTATTCCCATCCACATCCCGCTTCCCAGGAAGCTAAGCTGTATTTCAAGTTCTTCCCAGCCCCAGTACCCATGGATTTGTGAAAAACAGCCAGCAACAGTGAACAAACCAGTACAGAGCTAAAATCGGATCCATCTGTCTTCTTGGAAGAACAGAAAAACAGAAAATACACTATTTATTTATACCTTTCCCTCTTTCCTCTCACTCCATGAGTAATCAAGAACAGAGCAGCTGAATCTGGACAAGGTCTGTCCCAGTCAGATTAAAATGAAAAGTTTTTAAAATTTAGGTTCTGGTTTTCTGAGTCACCACAGAACTTAGTAGTCCCTTCTGCGGCCCGTGTAGTTTCCCTACAAAGCCTAAAAATAACCTTTTTCAGCGATACGATAAACTTTTACTAATTTTAATGACAAATTTGAGAAATGTTTTTATAGAAGGGTGTTACAAGAGAAGTTCTCTCCCTGCCTTTGTTCTTAGATATGCTGAAGCTCTTTCCCCCCACCTTTCCTATTTATGAACTCCTTATTTTCAGTATTTCTGTCACCAAGGATGCATGTACCTTACTAAAGGCTACTAGCCCTAATTTTCACCTGCTCCCATTCCCCAGAGGACCAGGTCCAGTGCCTAAAAGCGAGCAGTGGGAACTGTTACACTTCTACACATTTTTACTGAGAGGCGAGAGAATAGACAGCCAAAAACATTACAAGGCAGCATGGCATGTTAGGATTAAAGACCTTTGCAAGTACTTTTCCTCCTCCTCTTTTTAATGTCTTAATTTTCTAAAGCTATGTAATCACCATATGAGGAAATACTAACTTTTACTGTTTGTTCCTTTCCGCTATACTGGAATTACTTCTTCTGCTTTACTTTTCACCATAAAATAGAAAAAGCAAGCACAGAGGTTAAAATTGAATTCTGTTGACACATTTATTTATAATTATTAATCTAATTATTAATCCATTGTTTCTGGCAATGTAATTCCAGTAGCAAAATCTCACCAGGAAAATGAACAAAAAGAGGGCAGCATGATAGTGTTAGCTGGCAGTGAAGTTTCAAAAGCTGAAAATGTATAAACTAGGCATAAGTTTCCTTAAATAAACATTACATTTTCCATTGCCTATTTCCAAATGCCATTACATAGCTATTTATACATACTTACATGAGATTGGGTATATCTCATGTTGTGCCATTAAGCAATGCAGTAAATAAAAGACTAAGAAAGTAGATTGCACAGTATTTAGAAGTATTTTACACTTCTCTACTCAAAAAATCAGTTCCACTTTCAGGGAAGAAGGCTGACACCAAGGTGGAAGCTCTCTGCAATCGTTTAAGCTGGGGAAACACCTTTTTGAGAAAAACATAATTGGGTTTTCAAAGATTACAAAACTAGAGAGTACAAAAACTGCTACAGGTTACCTCCACCAGTACAGAATTACCAGTATGAGATACTAGCTTATAAACAGAGTAACAACTTTTCCAACATAGTGAAAGAATATCATCCTCACAAGATAAATGTGAAGAAATACCAAGCAAACAATGTGAAGACAAAGTTCATGGAAGAGAAACCTCAAAAACTGAAACATTGAACATTGTGTGTGAATTACTATTTTAAAGCTCTGATATAAGAAGTAGACAATATTTATGTATGTAACTGAATACTACAATTCAGGTGTTTATTTTTGCTATGTATGAATAATTTTACAGCACATTTTGAATTGGAAAAAAATTACAAAAAAGATTAAAGTTATCCTCAGTTATATGAAGACATGAACAGATTTTGGTATGTTTCTTACCTGCTGCCATCACACTGAACACTGACTGCTATGAAAATATGACATCACCAAGAATGGGAAAAGGCTATCTAGGTCAGTTCTTAAAGAGTGAAAGCCAGCATTAGTTCCCTTCTAAGTATAGCTAAAATTCATCATATGATAGCTCAGGCACATGAGCCTTTAAGGACACATAGACAAGCACTATTTTCATCAGCAACTGTCCAGAAAGGCATGCGCTTCAAAGGCCGATTTTAAGAAAGGTAAATGGCCTTAAATAACAAAACTCCTATGGAAACTTCTTCAGTTTACATTGTCTCCATTCCCACCAAAATTAGGAATGCAGATGGTAAACATGGACAGATCTGAACTGTTGGTCAAGCCTTACAGGGCATCATGCATCTCGCAAATTTATGCGCCAAGTCACACCATGTTTCTTATGTCAACTATGCTCATGGTGGATAGTGAATAAAGAACTGCAAACTTTATCCTTAAACTGAAATCCTATAGCTGCAGCATAAACCCTCACAATTTTGCATGCATCTCTCTGTTCAACTAAAACCAGCTCTCGGCTAGTTTTAAGAGTATTTGTCTCTTGGTGTATAAATCACACAGCCACAGTTGCTTCAGAATAATAACTAGATAGCTATGATTACTGCTGAGACCTGTAGTGGGTGGCTTTAAGAAACAGGTGGGGGCTTAACATGCTGGAGAGCATCACAGCCAATTCATCAGCCATTACCTTGTATTATATCTCAGATACCACAATACATTCTTGAGTAAGTGTGATAGAAACAGGAAAGGTTAACTTAGCAGTGGTCTCTGCAACTACAAAAAGTAGACCACAGACCTTCAGAGGTATTTGGCACTTCATCTGCCTTAAGGAGTTCATACAGGACTTGCAGATGCAGCAGAGGACTTCCAAAGTCTACTCAGAGAACTGCTGATAATTACAGCAGGCAATCCCCAAGTCACAGGAGATGGAAATACTCCTCTCTGTGATGTATCCTGCTCCCTGGTACTGGGAAAGGTTTATCAAAAATGCAGTCAAAACAAATTTCTTAGCGCCAGTGTTAACAGCAACATTTCTTGTTACATAACTAATGGGATTTTTCTCTCAAATAGGAGGTGGCCTTTCACACAAAAGCTATAAAGATAAGTCAGTATCTTCAAGATGCCTCCCACCATCATCTCTCCATGAGCTGAGTGACACCCTTGAACGCATGGCTCCTCATGGCACTGACCTCTCTCTGCTGAGAGCTCGAGGCAGCTGGCCTTGTTGCAGGATGGTCACGTAAAACCTCACTCCCTATGTGTGGTAGCCTACAGTGCTCTGGTGTTGCTCACTTACAATAGTGTATTTTGGAGCTGGGCACTTTTCCACTCATACTGAAATAAAGGCTGCTGTGAATATGAACACCACTCTATTGCCTCCCCTCCTGAAGCACTTGGTATGCGGCTGCTGTGATCCAAAAAGCTACAGACACAAACCTTCCCAAAAGTGCCAATTAGCAAGTATGTAGGAAGGTGAAACCTGAAGAGGCGTAGCATTTAGCGGCAGCAGCTCCTTACTGGGAAAGCAAGAGCATTAAAGGTTTAAAAACAACAACAAAAAAAAAGAGCAGCTTTAAGAAAATTCACTTTGTTTTATTGACTGCAGCAATGAACAGTGGCAGAAGGAATGCAGCTGCTGGGAGAACATTCAGTTCCACACCTGTTGCTGAGGCAAGGTGGGACAGAACAGCAGAAATTGCTTCCTATACATTCTAGACCTGTGAAGACACCAGCCAGCCCCTCCCAGAATCTGTGAGATTAGTACCTGTTTACATTGCTGCAATAATAAAATAGCAGTCAAAAGAAACAATGAAGATTACACACCTTAAAAAAAATATCTCTAGGAATCACAGCCTCTCTTTGCATATGAATATTATCTGTAAATATAAATTTCATCTTATTAAAAAGTGTTGATAAACACTGCAAGTTAGCGTTGACGCATGATGTAGACAACTACTGTCTAAAAACTTGATTAATTTTTCCCTGTGAACAACTTTCAAGGCCTTAGTTACAGTAAAAATAAATACTGCAGACTGACTTTTGTAGTTAATTAGAAATTATATGTTAATCAGTTCATCTGTTTCTGAAGGAAGGACAAAAATAAAATCAGGGAGACAAGCAGCAGGAAGATATCTGGGCACTCCTTCAGAAACATTATTAGTTTCACCCATTCATCCTGCAGAGCAACATACTGTAGAAAAACATATTTCACAAGCTGCTGTGCTCACCCATGTTATAGTGCACTATGAGGATGACAGATGCTAGAGTTCTTTTCCTCTGCAGCACTGGGAAGAGCTGGTCGTACCAACACTAAATGCTGCACAGCTGAGTACTGAATAGAGCTCACCTTATCAAAGCCCAGCTGGGGATACCAAATGCCATCATCTCCACAGTGCACTTACAGTTCTGCATGGTATCACTGAGTGGTAGTGGTATGGCCTGTCGGTGTATAAACTACTTCTGAAAAACCTGACTATAAAGAAAAATAGCATCTTAGAGTAAGATTTCAGAATAATACCTATTCTATTTCAGACTATTGCAGAGCAAAACAAGATAGTTTCCACAAGAACAAATATTACATGATCACCCAATGATGATCAGGTTTTTTTACAACAATTAGCTGCTTTTCTTTCTTTTAATCCAAATTTCTTAATTCCAGAAAGTGATCCCATTAAAAAGCTTACAGTATCAACCTCTTTGGTGTCCAAACACTAATTAATGCCAATAAAATACACTTTCAACATTCAAACCACAACACTTAAAACCTCCTTGTGGGACATTATGAAGGAATTACATTTTATTTTCAGCTTCTAGGGTCAAAGCAGGTGGCTTCTGACCACCATCAGGTGGAACCTACACAGTTCATTTCAAATTTGCCAGAATCTATCAGTGGGCACAGCAATGCATACCTCTACAGAGCAGCCACTGAAGGGAGGGGGAACACCGACATCAGACTTCTCAATATCCCTCAGGGCCAGGCGTGTTTTGCACCAGCTTGTAGTTACAGCATGGGTGGAAATTTGCATTAGTTAAAAGTAGGAGGAATAAATAACAGGAAAAAAAGATAACTAAATCTCCCAGTGAATGTGTTTTAATTATTTCCTGCCAACTCTCTCACACCAACCTCTAACTCCAGATGAGATTATTTATTAATTTTATTGTCTTTTTTTTCTCTATGTTCTAATCAGTCCTATTCTTGACCTTACCAGATCTGTTGATTAAACGAAGGTTATTTATGTATATTACGAAATCAAAGTGCACCAGCGTGTCATGTTGACTTGCGGCAGACTTGTAGTAGTTTTAGCAAACTTTCTTCAGAAAATTTCTGAGTCTCTATATGGGTGTAATCAAGCAAATAATTCTGTTCTTGGGGAGACTTTAGCTCCTGCCCCTACACCACAGGTGCTGTAGTAGACTGCCTAATATTCCCAACCAACACAATTCAAAGTAAAATAGGACAGGAGGACGTGCTGCAAGCCAAGAGGTATGCCATTTTTACCAGGAACATTTTCTCTATAGAAACTCCTCAGCTAACGAGGGGCAGATTTAAAGGAATTATGAGGACACTGATTTTCAAAATGCAGGAATCCACTAGGGCCGTTGTATCCTATATAGAAAGGGAATTTAGGAGAGTTAGGCTAGTAACATGCTAGGTGTGCATACTACACCTTTACCCCCCCTAAAAGCCTCTGAATTTTGACCCAAATCCCTACAAGATCTCTAAGCCTCCCCTGGCTTCAGGGAGGGGAGTTTCACAGGAGATGGTAATAGGACATAGCAAGTGGTCACCACCAAGACCAACCCCACTTCCAGCCTTCCCAGATTGCTGCTCCCATGTAGCTTGCTTGTGGTCTGCACCACTATTAGTTTGTACTGCCTTGCCCTCTTCACTCCTGCAAGATCCTAAGATCCCACAGCAGGCACATCCAGAGAGTGAAAACAGCAGCAAAAAATTCCCACAAGGAGACACTGCTAATTTAGCAGTTTAGCTCCAAGCCAGCCTGCAGCACCGGGACCTGCTTAAGTCAGCATGCACAGTGGTGCTTGCTCTGCATATGCCCCTAAACTGAAGCCTGGGCAGCCTGTCCTGCCCTCCAGCCCAGCTGTTTCTTTCAGCTTAAGCCAGCAGGTTCAGGAGCTGATACACGAAAAGCTAACAGCAAGTGCTAAAGTATTATTCCCACCTATTTCACAGCATGTTGTGGGGACTATTAACAATAGGTAAGTACAGGATGCCCAAACATCCAACTTTCCCAGCCCATTAGCGGTAAAAATGTGCAAGCAGTGACCCATGCCAACTGATAAGCAGCTGTTTCAGGAAATTCACAGCAGGGTCAAGCCCAGGTTCAGAGCGGTCACTGCGCACACACTCTGCTGAGGTCAGAGCTCCCACATGAACAGTGTGGCTGACCTCATACAGGTCCCTTTTGCAGTGTGTAACTCACTCTGAGGATGTTTTAACTGCCCCAAAATTCACTGATTGATTGAACTCCATTAAGTGAAGACAAAACTTTCAGAAAAAATTTCTCTCAGCTGTAGAGAACTTTGCTACTCACTCCCTAAGCTTGCTCAGTCTCCCTGGGTGACCAAGCCATCCAGCTGCAGATGCCTCTGGTATTTTGCAAGGTGTGACCATTTTCCATGGCATAGTCTGATTCTCAATATTTACAAAAATAAGAGACATGTATATGTGTACAAGCTTACTTAGATATCTTTTCTCTTATCAGCGTGGAAAATGGGAGGTTTTCAGCACAGTTTCAACTATTGAGGGCAAATCTGGCTAATGCAGTGTAAAAACTGGTGTTAATATAAATCTTATTTACTGCAAAATGGTGAACAATCAACATATAAGTAAAGGACCACAAATCTAATTCCCAGCATTGTGGCTACTCCTTCAGGAAACGTACGCTCCTCCTCTCAGTTCAAACTAATTCAACCACAACGAACCAAGACAATCCTCTAAAAATCTGTGCTGTGAGTACTGGGCAGAATTTTATTGGGAATAACCCAGTCTTTTCCTACAGAATCTTCACTTCTGCAGGAGACACCATATCAGTGAGACACAGCTGCACAAATCAAGCTTCCTTTTGCCCCTTTTTCCTTTGCTAGTCAAAGCAGTGGTGTTTAACAATTGTTCCTGAAAACAAACTCCTCCTCTCTTACTCACTGAAATATACTTGACTTCAAGCACACTCAGCTCAGTGGTTATGGCATAATGTAAACCGGTTATTACCCAATTTTCTGTAACTTTTCTATTATAGCATGTATGTATTTCCATTTATCTTTGGTAGACCACAACCTTTTCATTGGCACTGCTAGCTCTCTTTAAGGTCATCTGTCACTCTAAATTGGAAAGAAGGGTTGAGGTTTCTGTTTGTTTGTTTAGTACTGCACAGTGAAACAAATAGCAATGATTCTTAATAAGCACCCCTAGGGAGCCAGTTTTCCCAAAATATTCCCTTATAATGGTTACAGTGCAAAGTAATGTTCTGGTGGAGGAGATCATAAAAAGAAATAGAGCAGAAAGAGTGCTGAGGGATTTATTATTATTTAAAAAGGGAAGGAGAAAAAGTAAAGCATACTAGCTTTGTTACCCTTTTCCAATACAAGCCTGGCACAGAGAACAGGTGGTTTGTATGAGGTGAAAACTGAATGTCCTTTCTCCGTATTTTTTTTTTAAAACTTGGGCATGCTGTGCAGCTTATGGATAAACACACCTGCATTTTCTTTACCCAGAATATCTTTCCTGGCTTGTTCTGTGAAACCTGTCACTGCTTATTCACTTCGGAAGGACAGCTAGACACTTACATAAACGTACACTAATCTTACCACATAATATACATTGTGGCTCTAACCTCGTTATCTATCTCAAAACAAGAAGGTAAGGTTAGAGATTGTTTTACTCAACATTCAATTAAGCAAAATCCTAGCCATTTAACATAGATAACGCAGTCTCATGATGACAGCTGAACAAAGCGTGCCTTTGACTAACCACTGCATAAGTTAGTTTAACTGTTTAGCAAAAAGAGACATTTCGTAAGTGTTTGGAAGCTTGACTATTAGTAGCATGAAGAGCAGCGATTTTCAGCAGAGCAGCAAATTGTGGCAGAGACACATTTAAGGGAGAAGCCAGACAGGTACCATCAAATGGTACCAACTCTCTGCCTAGGAGCCTGCAGTCACCAGAAACATCAGCTGAGGCTGCAATCACGAGCTGCGCTTAGAGATGAGATCCTCCTTCAGGAGAGCCTAATCTTTGTCTATGTTTTCAGTTACCTCCTACTTACAACAAGAGGGCCTTTTTCCAACCGCAAAGATTCCCTGGAGTAGTAATATCAGAGGTTCACGTTCAAGTGGTAATTGTTTTACATAGTCCTCTAGTTTTGCTAGTCAGTCAAAGCAGAGCAATTGCATAAGAAGTTCCTTTGTAAAGTCTGTGTTCCTTATTTGCCTGCCATGTCTTCCCACAGCTATACGTTAAATCACTGCCTGTGAGAACAGAACTGTGACTTAGGATCCGCATTTTGTAAATTTTCATTCAAGTCACTGAAAATCCAGACCATTTCATCACAGCAGTGCCCCTTTCAATCACTTACACAATGGAAGTGAAGTGTCATCCATTTTGCTCTCTTCATGTGAAAGAAATGTAATTTTTTTCAGCATTTGCATATCTAATCCAGCCTATATCACACTGCAATTTCTGCCTGATTAAGAAACTTAATATTAACACTCAATAAAAAAATAAGCAGAGCAATGGGCAATACAGAAACAACTACTCATTCCAACAGCATAAACTTGTGAATAAACTCTCAGTTGTATTCAAATTGATGAATAATCCAATGTGTCAACTAGCAGACATCTAAACAAGACAAGCAAAGAATACGGACCCTGCAAATAGCAAAATTAAGTTTGTTTATTTCAACATTCGTGCCATTCTGTTTCTACTTATGTGGCCTTAAGGATTAAAACATTTTTGTACTACATACACTGCTGAGGTCAAAAAATTAAATTACTTACTTTTATTTTTCTCAAGCCTGCTTGCTTTCTTCTCAGTATTCTTACAAAAACAAGTTGCATTTTTAACTGAAAAGTTGTTGGGTTTTTTTTTTGTTGTTGTTTTGGTTTTTTTTTATATAGACACAAATAACACATTAATTAGCTTTTGCTTTACAGATGTCAGGTTTGATAGTCTACAGGCCAAGGTTTATTCCTTCCGTTGATTGCCTGTCCCCTTTTTTTAAAAAATTTTATCTTTTATAATTTTATCTTATGCAACTAGTACAAGTCATAGAAAGATACTGTCACTTCAGCATAAGAGCACCGGAATAATGGCTGCCTATTTGGAATTAGAAAATCCATAATTCTCTCTCCTACCAACATAATTAACTTGAGCTTAAAACCTGATAATCAGTCTCAAATCACTAAATTTTAATTTCTTATTTCTGTTATGTATGAGCTCTAACAGACATACCATGAAATACCCAGTGAAAGGGCACTTTTGCATACCTGAGACAAGTTTTCCTCATGGTTTGCCTGTATGGTACTTTTTCTACTTAGGCTACCTCTTGTGCATAATTAGAAACTGTTTCTTACACCTGATAGAAACTTTTTTCCTAACTCAAAATAAAAATGCAAGTGGCTTTGTCATTGATTATCTTCAGTTCCTCTCCAGGAGAACCCATTTTCTCTTCCGGTAGACAGGTCTCACTAAGGAGAAAATGGTAGGAGCACAAACTCCACCATCTCACAGACATGCTTTGACATGAACAGCTCAGAACATGGACCTTTACTTTTTCCAATGTTTAACAGGGTCATTACCATCTACTCCTAAAGGAACTTCAGATACTATGTCTCAATTCAGGTCTGCCCTTCAATTTCTTTTTTCAGTATAAAGCAGAACTACTGAATTTCAGTAAAAGATTGCCAGTGTTCACTGGGATTTTTACCCTCATGTTGACACTCAAGTACAGGACAAGCATCTTGCTATTCAACTAAGTTTATCTACTGTGCTTAGTATTTTTATACATAGAAGGACGCCATATTTTTCTTAACTATGGCTTAATCTTGATAGTTCCTTCAAGACATCTGCACTTGATTTATCTACTGATAACCCTTGGCCAAGAATATGTAAAAATAGCCAATAATTTTAGCACACTTTTAGTATTTAGCAATTGTCCCTTTCCTTCAGCAGAATCCTCCTCAGGGGTTATGTATGCAGGGTGGCAGTAATGTGTAGTAGAAGAACACAAACACTTAGCCCTGCTTCTGAGATGTAAGAGGAAAACATGAAAAGGAGAAAAATCCAATTTGCAACTCTGAGAATGGGCACCTCCTACCAAAGCTTTTCAGACCTGGAATACCCATTCCTTCTCAGCATGGATGAGTGGCAGACAAATCGTGAAAGGTGCTTTTGTTGTCACCATGGAGTGCTTTTTATACTGAATACTATTTATCATCATTCTTAGGATTTTTGCAACTAAAACAAGTTTCCTACAGAACTATCCACACTGCCATCCAGTGCAAAGAGTTACTCTTTTTTAAGGAAAAAAAATAATTATTAAATACTAGTTTTAAGGGTGAATGTCATCAGTGTGTTTCTGCCATACATAGCAGCAAAAGGAGATAAGAACTGCAAAACAATCCTCTCCTTTCTTTTCAATGGCCAACACAGCTACCTTTCACTGTTGTACAGCATACCACATTACCCAAAGATGGGAGATGAAGGTTGGGAAGAAAGACTTGTTCACAGACAGAAATGAAAGTTTATTATTAAATCACATATTGGGAACAGAAGAGGTTTTTCTATTCCCTTTTTAATAAGCACATCTATTACACAGAAACCAGGGTGTGTCTGGGAACCTAATGAAATGCATCCAGCAAGTGTCAGCCCACAGGGAAAACACGCAGCCTCACCCCAAGAGGGTGGCAGATGTTATGACAAAATTATTATTTGTGTGTTACACTAATCATTACGCTATGTCTAAAGCCAAAGCACCGCTGGCTGTAGTTGCTGTCAGAACTAAACCGCACAGGACGAGGGTTACACAGCTTGCTACAAGGAAAAGCTCAATGCGGAGGCTTGGCTGCTTCCCATGGTGGTTTGAGCCACTGCTGCTGAGAGAACAGAGAGACAGGAATGAGGGACTTTGGGCTGGTTTCTACCCCAGCTACCTGCCAAGGACAAGGCAGAGCCTAAGGACACAGTGCTGGTCACTTGGCACCCCAAGCCCTGCCAGCAGGTTATGCTGAGGGGACCACACCAGCTATTTGGCTTTCTGGTCAGGAAGAAAGGAAAATCAGATTGCCAACTAGGTATAGAGTCTGCCTGTTTCAAGCATTGCTGTCTAGTACCTCAAAAAAGTGCCTCTTTCTAGCATGGGCTGTTTTTCAACCAAGGGATTTTCACATCTCAGCATTTAGCAATCCCACGTACATGGTAAAGAATGGACGCCTGCCTCTGCCCAGCGGATGGGGATATGCAGCTCCCCCCAAGAGCAGGAGTCAAAACTTCCCATAAATGTTGTAACTTATCCACTGCAGGAGCCTGCCTGCTTCCTGCACCAGGTCATAATGGGAAAACAATGAAACCTACCTCTTCAACTAACTGCCCAAGTCATATGATGTTAATAAGCCATGAGGTCTGCATTTCACTCGGAGCAGAGCAACACGTCTGCAGGACCCCTGAAGGCACCCAGTTTTTAGCATTTTGAGTTTTACTAGATAAAAAGTAGGAATGTTTGTGCACAAAGTGTAACACTCTCCTGCAGGACAGCACCTTAAAAAGATACCTGTAACAGTGGGGAAAAAAAAAAGATGGCTCTCCTTGTCGTGCAGGTCTTGTGCATGAGTTTCCTTTCCACCCTGGGGATGGAGATCTCGAGAACAGTGATCCAGTGATGCTTGCTCTCTCAACAGCATCCCAGAAGAGAATGGAAAGTTCTTCAGTTTTGTCATAAAGAAATAAGGTTCACCAATCTACAAAAAATACCCATACAGGTGTGGAATTTAAAGCTTTTTAAACAAATAAATACTTTGCTACTGGCAGAGTCTAAAGGAGACTGTGCCTTTTTATTAATTGCTAGAGGTTCTGCTTTGTGTCCTAAACATCCTTGGACAGGATTCTATGGAGTCCATGTACATTTGTACACCATGGAAAGCGACTGCTTTCTGTGTCACTTAACTTGCCTGCAATGCTGCAATGCCTGCCCTGAGAGGTGAGATCAGCAATCAGTGGACATGCCCCAGTCTGGCAACTTTCTTTCAAGTGTAATTACAAAGCTTGGTAATAGGAAAGAGTTTGCTTCAGGGGAGTGGATGCACTGCAGAGGAAAGTAAAATAGTCCATGGTACAGAGAGCTGCCTACTAAACCCAATCACCTTTGTGAACAGCAGACCAAGCCTTGCTGTGTGCGGGCAAGGCACCAGTCACTTCTATCCACCCTTCTACTGTCCTTCAGCAACAGAAGAGCTTTGTCTAAAACTGAATAGATCCATTACCTACAGTTGAGCCTTTATCTTAAAATCAAAAGAAGACTCACCTTTCCCAAGGTACTGAAAAGTAAGGGGGGGGAAGAGGCTGAGTGTGGGAAGACACCATGGCAAGTAAGATGGCAGTGGCAGCCTCCCAAGAGTGGTCACCACCCACTGTGCCGGCTCCAGGGGCCATGGTGGTTACCTATTACAGCCTCTCTCCAAGTCACAGTGGTCAGCTGGTACCATGCATTCAGGAGGCATTACCTTTACCTGCAGTTCCACTCTGCTCTGCCTGGGCCCAGGCTAGCCACAGCCCACCAGTAGCCACCTGGTCACAACCCAGATGGACAGTACTAGGGTCCTTGCTACCAAGGATGCTCCTCAGTGACATTTTGCCTTAGCAAAAAGTCCTACTGAAAAGCTGATTAGCCATAAA
>NW_009934009.1:43276-53380 GCF_000696875.1 Nestor notabilis | reverse complement strand
TCTGCTGGTCTGGAAGGGAGGAGGACTTGGCAACTCCTTGGCCAGCTCACTACATCAGCAATTCAGGTCTCACCAGCTGAAGGCAGAGCTGATGAGCTGTGACACTGATGATATCATGTCAATGACGAGACCAAACCTGAGCAGCAAGGAAGGAGAGAAATTTCACCGGCAGAGAGTAGTGTTTCCTCCTCTCTCACATTATAACAATGACTATTAAATGCTATGAAAAAAGCAGCAAGGATTTTTTGAATATGTAAACCCCCTCATCTCTGCTGATGTATGCACAAACAGAACTGGATTGCCTTGATTCCTGCTCTCTTCCTCTTTGTTTAGAGCTAGAAATACTCAAAAGACTTCAAAATGGAAGACAAAAGAAATACATTTAAATTTTATGATCATATTTTTACCAGTTCAACAACAAGCCTCTGGCAACAGCAAGGAAAACCAAGTATTCTTCCCAGTATTCAGCTATCAAAACAAGACTGGCCAAGAGGGAGAAATTCGGTACAATAAATAACAATACTCTCCACCCTTCGGTATTTTTTAAAATCTAAAATTTCAGTAATTTTTCCTTTTTTAATTATTATTTGGGTTTTTTTACTGGCATATTTGAAAGAAAATTAAAACTTTTCTTACTGCAAAGGCATCTGAAATGTGTGGCTTGAAAACTGTGAACAGGGAACAAACGTTGCCCAAATCTGCGAAAACTAGGGGATCCCAGGCAGGTTAAAAGAAGAAAGCAAACGTGAGGTGAATTCACACATGAAATTCCTTGCCACAGGATGCTGACTGTGCTAACAGTCTATACGTACTTAAAAACCCAGATGGAAGAAGAATACAATGTATTTGTCAAGCGAGGGATATTGAAAGAAACAAACTACCTGTGGCTTGAGAAAGCTCTGGACCACAAATGGTTGGAGGTATATCCTGGGAATGCGCTCCATGCCTGCCCAGTTCTTATACTATTCCCTGGGCACTTTTCCCTGGTCACCATCAGAGAACAGACTGAACCCTGTGGACTTTGACCTGATTCAGTAGAGCCACATCCACATAAATAGAACAGAATGAAGTGACAGAGGAAGAGCACGAGTTCAGATTGTTTCTTCCACTAGTAGCTGCATTAACAGAAGTAGTTTGAAGTGATTGTTTTAAGTATTCAACTTCATCTTTTTATAGAAAATGCATACTGAACTCTGCAACTCTATAAAGAGCCTAAGGATAGCATAGAAAACTTGAACTTCTCTTAAAGCTTTCCAGACAGCTGGCTTTCTGGGTTTCCTTTTTTAAAATCAACACTTAGCATTTCCAAGCGATTTAGAACGACATTTCAAAGGAGATGCAAGCTCTGTATCCTATCTCCACAGGCACATGCCAAAACTTATCCAGAATTGCTAACTAAATTTCAAAGGCATGGAAATCTTTGACTAGCTCTCCGTCAAGTTGCGCGAGAGTGCCCACAGACAGAACTTGTTTGTGGGGGTGTTGTTCATCTACAAATAGGGCATTTTGCTAAGGAATGGCTAATGTAAGCCACACATTTCTTGAGAGAAGCCTGGCAAATCTAGGGATTATCACCAGCTAGGGAATAAAGGTCCTTTTCACACCCACAGCATGTTGTGCTGAAAATTTGTTCCTCTCAGATGGAGAGGGAAATCTGCTCACCTTTCTAATTAGCATGATTTATTTATATACACACAGCATGTTATGAAAAACAGTGTTTGCAAAGGAGGCCATCCTGTTGAACAGAGAGACAGAGAACATCCTTCAGGGCATACTCATGCAGATTTACACAGATATTACCTGATAGCTTAGTCCTAAAGCAGCCTGGCTCTTGAGACAAACAGAGGCGCCTGCTGCCAAACTGCTGCGGCTGCTCACCCTCATGACTGTTACAGAGACTCCTGGGAACTTCTGAAGGTTGCTTTGTTCATTCTTGGCTTTTTTTCCTCACTTTAAGTTGTATATCTTGATGATTACTCCATGCAGCACCTTCTTTTCTGTTGAGTTACCTACTGCATGCACCAGGATTTTCAGTGAGGGAAGGGCAGAGCCCTAAAGGAAAGCCAAGACTCTGGAGCAGTTTTCTGCCCCGAATATTATAACGTTTAAAAGAAAAGCCTTCAACATGCTTCTTAAAAGACTGTTCACACAGGTTTACCATGAGCAAAAGCATGAATTCCGAACTGCCTCACCTTCTATCCACTGAACCCCCTGTGGGAGGCTGTCATGCACAGCCCTCCCTGGAGTCTCGTCACAAGCCCTTTGGGGACATAGTGCTGCTCATTTCCTGCAGGGGCTCCATAGGTAGCTGCTCAGCTGCCTGCAGTTCAATTCTGCAGGAAAAGGGGGATCAGGCAGCAGACTCAAGTGCGCAGTGTGAGATTCTCACCCCGATATCAGCTGAGTCCTTGTCACAAATGCCATGGGCTAATATCTAGGTTCCAGTAACTGCACTTACTGCACAAGCCCACAAAGCCCATCCATATAAGTATGGATGGGCTTCCTGCCCAGCTTGCCCCTTGTAGTTTCTGTACTAGGAGTCAGGGAGGCTAGCAGAAGACTCTGATTAATGAGTCACATCTAAATACTTAGGCTTAATCTCCTGCATATGATATTGAAGCCAATGCAGAATGATTTGTACAGTATTAGCACTGCACAATAGTAATGCATCTTAAAAAAACCCCACAAAACAACAAAACAATCCAATGCAGACTAGATTAAGAACAGTCATATTTCCACATGGGTCAAAACTGTCAGTCCTGCAGGGAGCTAACAGATCAGTTAATGCACAGTATCTTTCTTGGGGGCTGTATTTCTTCCTTAGACTCATTCAGCACATTTTGGGAACACTGATCAGGGGCACTCCACCTTGTAAAACGGACACAGCTGGGAGGTGTGGGGAACACTAAGGCAACAGAAGGGAGAGTGTGTGGAGCAGCCCTAGGGTAACACTGCATTGAGAGGATGATACTAAGCACAATGGCATAGGCAATGCCCCACTGCAGCCAAAAGAGGCCAGGTGGCCCATGCAGGGACCAGGAGCTGCTACATTCGTAAAGATATGGTGCTTAAAGTACTACACAGTGATAAAACCCATGTTTCTCTTGTTGGGTTTCCAGACTTGCTCTGCAGGTTAGGACAAAAGGGGACTCAGGGATGACACAGCATTCAAAGTGCCTCTCAGTGAATAGCTGCTGTGCTCATTTGAGGCATGCCTTTGTCCGATGCTCTCAAGGCACCGCGAATTAGGAGAGGTATTGAAGCAGCATGATGGCGCCAGCTCCGCCACAAGTGTGCCAGAGAGGGCTTTGTGTAACTCCAGGGATGGGATCCAGCCTGCCTAAGTGTGCCTGGGCTGAGGGCAAGCACCACAGTGTACCTTTGACTTCCTTCTAGTCCTAGGCTGTAAGCTTTAGTAGTCCATAAGTGAATGCCAAGGTCCACCGACTCCCCTCTTCACCCTAGCAAGAACATTTTTGGCTCTGTTAATATGATGCCTCGGAAGCCCTGGGAACTGTCCCACTATATATCACTGCCTTTAATGCTTTCAGCATGAAGTGAATCATGCTTCTGAAACCTTACAACCAAGTTTCAAAACTTGTGACTATTTTGGAAGCAAGTTGTGCTTTTATGCCTAAGTACCAGGAGACAATAGAAAGACTGACAGAATTCATCAAGAAGCAAATGTACACACACGGAGACAGTGCTTGGATGCAACTTTTAACCTTCTCATTACTCAAAACTTGAACACACAAATATACGCTAGGCCTAACAACACCCTCCTCTCCTCCCCCCCCCCCAAAAAAAAAAAACAAACAACAAAAAAACAAAACACAAAACTACTAGGACATTTCTCTACTATCTGTCCTTGCTGTCATCTAAAACCTAGAACAGCACTGCCAAGATAATTATCTTTATTAAGGACAAAGTCTGCAGTAAACACATAAGAAGCCAGGAGTGTCAACTCAGCCAAGCACATTAAAGTCACCAAATTGTCTTTCCTGTTTAGACAGGGTTTAGACTTAATTTTCCTAGGATCACTGTGTGCCTAAGGTTTTTGTTTCCTTCAAACATTATACACATATGGTGATAGGCTTGTAACAAACTTATGAAAATGCTCTCAAGCATGAAGTATAACATTGTTTGGATTAAGAGTAAATTCTCATAATAAAAAGAACATCCCACCAGTGGAAAAATTGTTGCATTACTAACCTGAAGTGACTGAAGCTTTGCAGCAAACTCTTATTATACTTCCATATATCCTATGCAGAGTATCAAATAGGCACAGAGTACACAAAATGCCTTTCAGAAATTAAACCGTTTTGGCAGTGCTACACAGAATGCCCATGAGTATGTACTGTCATAGAAGATACACGAGGAATCATGTATACCAGATCTGGTATAAAATTTATGTTTGCAGAAGTAAAAACACAGGTTACATTTATCTGCATAGCATCTCTTGGTAAGCCGCTACGCCCCCAGTAAATAACACTATTCCTTGTAGTTTGTCTCCACTTTGACACCAATATACAATTCTCAGGATCTCAGTTTCTCTAAAGCTTATCTCCTCCCTTGCATAAACCCAAGCCAGCATCCCTACTTTCCTTCAGAAAGACATTTGATAAAAATGGCTGAATTGGAAAAAAATCCCCGCTTCCTCTGAGACTTCTTCCTTCAAGAAGCATGGCCTGTGCACAGGCATGTGAGTTGCCAGGGAAACCACCATCTCTCTGCTGCATGGACCAAGCAGGAGAGCAGAGCAGACAGCAATGAGTCCCCTGCAGACAGCCAGCAGCAGTCCTTAAACCAGGAGTTCTGCAACATGCCTCAGAGCCAGTCTCACCACCAGCTGCTGAAAGGAGAGGTCTTTACAGCCCCACCACTCTGCCTGGCTGCCTTACCAAAGCTGATCAGACAGATTAACAGCTTGAAAATGATGGGTTTTTTTCCTGCAGTGGTGGTTTTATTCCCCTTTAGTCCCCCAACCCAGCTCACATACAGGCAGGCAGGCTGGTGCCCTGGCACAGGTGAATGTCATGCAGCTGCACTCTCTGGGGAGAGTTTAACCCAAATTAAATCTGAGAAGCACAAACAGGGTGCCACTCTTGCTGCCCAGATCTCCCACCTGCTCCTCCTTATACCTGCTCTGAAGATGACAGCAAGGAACCAACAGGAAACTTGTGCCCTTCATCCCTCCACCAACCCCCAAAAAAGTTTGTCCTGCTTGCAAAGCATGGTCAAGAAAAGTCCAAGGCTTCCCCATGGGCTTGCACAGACATTCAATCTATGGACGGATCTCTAAGATGTCGAAACAAAGCCTGTGGCTGTGCTGTACTGCTGCAGCCTCAGAGAGCCGGGGACTACCACACACAGCCTTGATCTTATTCCCCTCTCCCACAAACCTCCAGAGCAGCACCTGTGGCAGTACCCACAGCATAGTGGCCAGCAGTGTTTGCTTTACATGGAGGACAGCATCTGAAAGTCAGCCTAACCATCACGGATAAAGCATGTAACCATGCATGTGGTAGTTACCACATATTTCAGCTGTAACCATTATTCTCTAGGATTAACTGCCCAAGGAACAGAAAGGGACAGATTAGTCCCACTCAGTGGCTGCTCCAGCATGTCTACACATTCAAAGGTGTGAGGATCACCTGCTGCTTTGAACAGGGCTTCATCACATCTGTACCAGATTAATTTAAAGAGCAAGCAAGAAAGCCTAAATTTTGCATCAGCCTTACTTCACTTAGGGAGGAGTCAAGATCTCCATTAATGCTTTATATTATCTTGTCAGTTTCTTATTAGAAGGGCATTTTTCTTAATGAAACAACAGTATAATCATTTTCCAGTGCCTTGTAACAGACAGTAATGCTATCTCCATCTTATCTTACTTGTAGAGCCTGCCACAGGGAACAGTTTACAAACAATAGAAGCGAACAGAGACAGGGCAGTATTTGCAGAGCTGCTCAGCATACCAAAAGCTGCCAGCTTTTGAGAAAGCCCTTATTTATGGCCTCTTGACTTGTTCTGTGCGACAGGACACAAACACAGCTAATGCCTTTCCAAGTTAGGCTGCACGTAGTTTATTTAAAGCGTATGTACCATAACCGAGAGCCACCTAATGGACACTGCCTGCTATATGCACCGCGAGCACAAGTCCTAGCCTCGAGATAAATTTTACACAGCAGACAAAGTAAAACTCTTTGCTCCTTAAAAGCTGTCACAGGGTTCATGACTTTGGGAACTGTGACCTCAGAATCTCCTGAACTCCACAACAGTACATTTCACTCACCACTTTGGAAAACAGACACGGAGATTTCAAGCTACAAAAGCATACCAACAGTTTGTGGCAAAGTTGATGTACTTTCTAAACATGCACATTTTCGTGTGCACTGAGTGTTACAGTCAAGAACAAAATAATCCCTTGCTTCCCAAGAGAAAAGGGAAAGCAATCAGACTTAGTGCATATTAATAGTTATTAGCTTCCCCAGACGGAAATGGCTGAAAAACCTCTGCAGGGTTTCTAATTTTACCTGATCACACAGGAGGAAAGAAAGTCACAGGCACCCAAGATTAACAGTAATCAGATGAAAACAGTGTTTACTGGTTACAAGAACTGAACAGAAGAATAAACCTATAATCCTGGACATGCTTGAAGGTCTTCTCTCTAAGAGTCTGTGTTTAGGGAATGAAGGATGAACAACTACCAACTCCTAAAATGAAGCTAAATAATTTTACATTTCACTCTCCACTGCCTAAGAATTAAACTGATTTTTGCAACAGCAGACTGAAACCCAGCATGCAGCATTCCCCTGAACTCTTCTGTGTGAAGAACAAAAAAGTGAATGTCAAAATAGAGAACAATTAAGATAAATTGCCATTGCCATTCAGTTCTGTCCTAGTCCTTACCCAGGTTCTCCCTCAGTCTTACTCAATTTCACTAACACAGTAGAAATGTTTCTTTTGTGAGGTTAGTTTTCTGCTGAGCAGCACATTGAATTAGCAATGCTCCAAACATTAGCATGTTGAATTAGCATTTCTGAATGTGCATTTCTTCCTGCCCTCCTAGTCTCTCCAGGGCACAACTGCCGTGCTTTGACCTCGACCAGCTGAAGAACTACCAGCCTGATGTATGGAAAATTCACATACAAGCCTATTTTCTCTCTTTTTTCCTACTTTTTTCTAGTATTCTCCTCTTCCTGAGCTCCCACCTCAATCAGCACCTTCCAAAACTACACTGCAATGCACCAAAATTCTACACTCAATAATAGCAATACCTACTCAGTCCAAAACCACGACTCAGAACATATGCTAAACATTTACAAGGAAAGCAAGGCCATTCAAGTTTTTAAATCCACTGCTAAAGAAAGGTGTGTGTTTTATAACCTCAGTAACTATAGGGTTGTCAGTAGGGTAGGATATACAACTGTTAGGCACCATTAATAAGTGTGAGAATAGACACAGCCTTGCAAGAATCATGAATCATTGGCCATCTACAAACGTACTGCCACCCAAGGTCACTCACCCCACTGCCCTTGGAAGTGCTCATAACCAAGGCTGACTTCCGAGATCATGCATCTTTGCAGCACGCATGGCTGAAGGCACTCAAGTCAACACTTGGCACGAAGCTGTGCGGGGAAGACTCCACATGGGACCAAAGTGACTGCTTAAAATCTGCGTCTATTGCTTTCTTGCACCCGTTTGTGATACGGTGTACTAATGTAGCTCTGTGATTGACAGCTCCTTTAACTTACTTGCTAATCCACTTTACAGCCACCACTTCTCCCTGCTCTACAAGCAACACCGGCAAAATATCATGCTGCAGCAATATTAATGATAAAATAAAATTATTGAATCATAAGGCCTTCCCAAAGCATTCAGTAAAAAAAAGGAAGGCAGAGATTATATAGAAAATCTTTTACTTCTCCTCCTCTGCCCTTTTTTTAAAACCTAAATTCTCTCACAATGAGGCAGAAGCCATCTACAGCAAAGCAACAAGTAAAATCTGCTGCAAAGTTCTGCTGTTCTCAATTGCGCTTTTTGCTTTTCTAAGATTATCCAGTCCCCTCCAGTACCACCATTGTATTTATTGAGGTTTACAAAGACACAAACAGCTGTATGCTGTACAGATAAACTGGGTATCAACATATCCCCTACTATAAACTATTTTAAACCACATCATTATAACAAAGAAACTCTCATAGCTTGATTTGGGATTTACAAACTAGTGATAAACCAAATCACTTTCGTAATTTTAAACATTTTCTTCTTTTTTCAATTCCTCCCTGGCCTGATCAGAGAGCCGTTTCATGCCTGAGGTATCTTCCCCACTGCTAGTAACTCATGCGAAAGACACTGTCATCTCCCTTTCAACTATGCTTTTTCTCTCTCCCCCCCTCCCCCCCCAACTTATGGTGAACTGCACACCTCCTGAATAAAAGTAAATCCGTTTCTCCTGCTTTGTCTGAAAATTGTTCCACAGAGCAAGGGGCAGGGAAAAACCCCATTAAATGAACCTTTACCAGGGGAAGTAGGGAAGTCATCCCCTAAGCACAGAAGGATGCCGCATCACTGGGAACTACTTTTGACTTTGCTTTTTCCCTCAGCATCAGTGGAATGGGAGATTAAGGGACTATGACCTATTTTGTGCTTATTGAGATTAAATTGCTACATAGAGTTTAACTTTCAGATCCTTCATCTCTTTCTTCTCGGTTGCATTACAAGCTACTTAACTGCTGAGACATTCAGTGTGTTCAAGTCCTGTAAGTAAACACAGAAAACTATCCCCAAGCTTCCCAGACAACTGGTTTTCCACTATGATCCATACACCATCATAATTCTTTTCCTGCATCAAAAAAGCCTTCACAAGTATAACAGTATTGTGGCTTGCTGTCTTCTCTGAAGTCCTGTTATCTCCTACATATCCTTCCTTCACACCCATCTTCCCTTGCTGTCTTTTTATGTGGTCCTGCCTGCATATTCATTACTCCTGTACGAAGGGCACACGTATCTGGAGACAAAGGTTCATAGTGCAGAGTTCTCTGGATAACTGCTTCATCAGCTGGTATGTGACTTAAGATAAATTATCTGTACCATGACTCTTGAAGAGCCTTTTCAGAAGCACCCAAGAATAGATTTAGTAGTACTGTATTAGGCAACCCTTAATCATCTACACAAGAGGAAGCATGAAAGTCAACCTCTGAAGCTCTTTACAGCTGAAATAATGCTTATGATACTCCTTTCAAAATCTGGGCTTTAGAGCTTTTATTGCTCAATGCATTAGCAGTCTTGAAATTGAAAAACTACCCATCTCTAAAGCACATGCACAAATCTTACATAATTAATACTTAAGTCATTTTACATGTTCATTAAAAACACTGGGCAGGCAGGTTAGTACCACAACTAATGCTGGGATAGCATGAGTTAACCAGGGCAAATCTGATACAGAAAAGGTGCTCAAGGCTGAAGAGTTAACTGGCAGAAGAAAATTCTTTTTCCTCTCTCAACTCCTTCAGACCACAGTTCACTGCCCACGCACATCCCCAAGCTCTTCTGTGTTTGTAAGACTCCCTTGCCTTTAAAATTACTTGAACTTCTGGGCACATTTTTTCCCCTAGGCATCTGAAGAGAAAACTTATTTCCACCAGAGTTCAAAGAATTACTCAGTGACCACTGATACATCAGAAACTGTTTCTGATACCTAGCAAAGGACACAATGCCTCAGTAACCACCCCTTCTTTTTAACATAAAGAAAATATTTGTGCTGTCCAAAAATAGATTTCAGTTTTAAATAAATTACTGATTCTTCTTTCTATGCATTTTCAACTAAAAGCCAAGCCCAGTTAACCAAACTCAGCCAAGCCACACTATTATACATTTAAAACCATGCTTACCTGCTTAGCCTGATCTCAGCCACAACTAAAAGGAATTTTACAGGCACCTTAAAATGCACAGCCAAAAGTTAAATAAATATAGACACAAAAAATAATGAGATGCATATTTCTGCTGCAAAGTTACACTAAACAAGCAAAACTCCTCCCTGAATAGAAATCCTATCAATTACTGAATTTGAAAGGCAGTCTCCTGGCTTCTCTACTTCTCTTT